>NC_133658.1:100255010-100497469 GCF_037893015.1 Macrotis lagotis | reverse complement strand
ATTCTAAGCTCTTTTGCCTTCTGGTATATTATATTCCAGGCCCTATGAGCTTCCAATGTAGTTGCTGCTAAGTCTTGTGAGATCCTGATTATAGCTCCACGATATTTGAACTGTGTCCTTCTGGCTGCTTGTAATATTTTCTCCTTGACTTGGGAGTTCTGGAACTTGGCTATAATATTCCTAGGGGTTGGTTTTTTTGGGATCTCTTTCTTGGGGGGATCGGTGGATTCTCTCCATTTCTATTTTGCCCTCTACTTCTAGAATATCAGGGCAATTTTCCTGTAGTAATTCTTTGAAAATGATGTCAAGGCTCTTTTCCTGATCATGACTTTCAGGTATTCCAATAATTTTCAAATTATCTTTCCTAAGTCTGTTTTCCATATCAGTTGTTTTTTCAATGAGATATTTCACATTTTCTTCTAATTTTTCATTTTTTTGGTTTTGAAGTATTGATTCCTGATTTCTGGTAAATTCATCAATCTCCCTGAATTCTATTCTTTGTCTGAAGGATTTGTTCTTCTCAGAGAGTTTTCTTATCTCTTTTTCCATCTGGCCAATTTTGCTTTTTAAGGCATTCTTCCCCTCAATAACTTTTTGAACTGTTTTATCCATTTGACCTAAGCTGTTTTTTAGCATGCTATTTTCTTCAGCATTTTTTTGGATTTCCTTGACTAAGCTGCTGACTTCATTTTCATGTTTTTCCTGCATCTCTCTCCTTTCTTTTCCCAGTTTTTCTTCCAACTCCTTCATTTGATTTTCAAAGTCTTTTTTGAGCTCTGTCATAGCCTGAACCCAATTTCTGTTTTGCTTGGAGTCTTTAGATACAGGAGCTTGGAACTTCTCATCTTCAGACTGAGTATTTTGATCCTTCTTGGGCTCATGAGCAAAATATTCTCAATAGTCTTCCTCTTATTTCTCTGCTTGCTCATTTTCCCAGCCTGGGCCTGGTTTTGGGGTGTTTCCTGAGCTTTTGGGACACTCCCACAAGGGTCTCAGTGTGTGAGGCTCTGTCCTCCCTCCTGGTCTGTGAATGACCATAAGCACCCCCCTCTGCCATGGGGCTGAGGTGGGGGGGCTCTTCTGTTCTATTAGGGGGGCCTAGACTGTGATCAGGATCTGAATGTGGTCAGGGCCCCAGAGTCCTGTTCCAGAGGCAGAGGACAGAACTCTGCAGTCTCTCTCTTCACTCCCCTCCCTCAGTTCAATGGGCTCATGCCCTGGGGGCTCCTGCTTATTGGCTCCGCCTGCTTCTGTTTCCTGGATCAGGGCTGGGAAAAGACCAAGCTGCTAGCTGTGTGCCCTGAGGGCTGGGTTCCACATGCTTGCTCTGGCAGAGGTCCCCGCTGTTCCCCCACTTTGTGCTTGGTGCTCCCCGGGGTGCAGCTCAGGAGACTCCCCCGCTGCTGTGAGCCACGGCTCCCAGCGCCCTGGGGCTGCCTCCTGGAGGCTGAAGTTCTTTTGCTCTGGCAGGCCACCCCTCTGGCAGCCGCCCCTCCATCCTCGGGGAGGAGAGCCTTTCTGCTCTTTTCCAGGTTACCTTGAGTAGGAGAACTGCCTCAATGGGTCCCTTTGTGGGTTCTGTCTCTTGACAGTTTAGTTAGAGTCCTTAGTTTCATGTTTTATCAGAGAGTGCCTAAGACTTGATCCCTTCTTGTTGCCATCTTGGCTCCACCCCCTCTGAATTATATTCTAAGTGAAGGTGTCCAGTGTAAATCCAAATATCAAATATTAATTTATTTTTTAAAAGATAAAAATAAATATAAGTAGATCCTATGCTTTCTTTATTTTTTTAAGGTTTTTTTTTTTTTTGCAAGGCAATGGGGTTAAGTGGCTTGCCCAAGGCCACACAACTAGGTAATTATTAAGTGTCTGAGACCAGATTTGAAACCAGGTACTCCTGACTCCAGGGCCGGTACTTTATCCACTGAGCCACCTAGCCACCCCCTATGCTTTCTTTCTTAATAGGTCATCTTGCATACTTTCCAAGGAAGGAATGGGAAAAGAAGGGTTTATAGCTCACTTTGTAGGCCACTGGTGTAGAGAATTCTCAATAAGGACAGCTCCTTCCAACATGTCCAAAATGAAGCAATCTATTTTCAGGGAGCTTACATTTTATATGGGGAAACAATGTCACAAATAAATATATGAAAAGTAAATTCCAAATAATTTGGGTGATGGGAGAGATAATAATTGGAAGTTTGAGATTCAGGAAAGTTCTTATAACAAAAGTAACAGGAGCTGAGTCTTAGTCTTTCTGACACTAGTTATTTTCACAAAGGGAAGATGGCAATGCCCTTTTTCTCTGAAGGAGGAGGCAGGGGAGAGGAAGAGAGACAATGGGTTTGAAAATAAGGAGAACAGGAGTTCTAGTTCTATGTCTTTCAATAATTAGTTATATGATCTTGGACAAATGACAATCTCTCTGGGCTTCTATTAGCCCACAAATTAAAAGAGAGTAAAAAGGAATCCTCATTTAAGCATGACTACAAATAAGAAAGTTTAGGTGAAAAAAATAAATAGTATACACATAAAAAGTTTTATATCATTTACAAACTGATTTCAGAAGGAATTATAATAAGAAGATATCATCTGTCAAATTTCCTTATTCTTTCAAAAAGATAGTTTTGCCTTTGTCAGTATTGTTGATTTCATTTAAAAAAGAAAAGAAAGCCTGGTGACTTCTTTTAAGAATCTATTCTCTGATTATTACTACAAATTCCTGATATCTATCCTTTTGTTTGAAGAAGAAGCATCTTTGTATGTGGCCACACACCAGAACTGGTCAATCAAAGAGCTCTTTGGAGTGCCGCTAGGTTTTGTTTTTTTAAGGAATAGATCTTGGTAATCTTGAACAAATAAGCAGATAAAGACTGCAGATTTTAGCTTCCTGACCTGTACAAAATCTTTAATTAAAAGCAGAGATTGGTGTCGGAGTTTGGAGTCCACCTGTGATACTGGGAATAAAAACAGATCCAGCCAGTCAGCTAAATTATGGTTTGTCTTAGATATGTACCCTGCCCCCTCACTATTTTGCCCCTCCCATTCATCCCTTTCAGCATCCTTATCACCTAGGTAACCCCATACCTTCTAGCTATCCTCCCACCCTCTTAGCAGCAGAATAAATGGGAGTAGGAGAATCAGGAAATCTTAGGAAAAAAAGGTGACTGCAGCTGATGATGTTCCTGACACCATAACTAGATTATGCCCATGAAAACTGGTTATTGTTACAAATGCAAGATGGCAATGGCCAATTTCTCTGGGAGAGGAGTAAGGAGGAATGATAAATTGAATAAACTGTACTCAAAAATTAATAGACAAGCATATGGGAATGGGACTTGATAGTCCTGCCAGTCATTGCTCAGATCACATCTGGAGTGTAGATTTAGAACTAAATGGGTCCTTAGAACCTCATGTAAAACACCACTCTCCTCATCATAGATGAGGCAACTGGAGCCTAAAGAGGTAAAAAATTGACTTGAGGTCTGTTCTGTCCTGGGCTGGATTTTAGAAGGACAATAGCAACCTTAAGAGTATGAAAAAGAGAAGAAGCAGCTTGATGATGAGTAAGAATATCATGCCTCACTAGAACTGGTCAAAGAAAATGAAGATATTTAGTTTGGAATAGAGATGGGAGGGAAGACTTAATGGGTACAAAACGGCCATTTTAAGAACTTGAAGTGCTGTTGTCATAGGGACTTGTTGGTTTTGAGCCCAGAGGGCAAACCCAAGAGCACTTGGTAAAAGTTATACAGAAGTTGGTTTTGAGAAGCTCCTGATATGGGGCGGCTAGGTAGCGCAGTGAATAGAGAGCACCAGCCCTGGAATCAGGAGTACTTGAGTTCAAAAGTGACCTCGGACACTTAGTAATTACCTAGCTGTGTGGCCTTGGGCAAGCCACTTAACCCCATTGCCCTGCAAAAACCTAAAAAAAAAAAAAAAAAAAGAGAGAGAGAGAAGCTCCTGATAATGAAAATTGCCCCCCAAATGGGATGGGCTGCTTTAGGAAGGAGTTAGTTGTCTGGAGGTCTTCAGGCAGAGAATAGATGATCCTTTGTTGGAGATTTTTTTTTTTTAGGTTTTTGCAAGGCAAATGGGGTTAAGTGGCTTGCCCAAGGCCACACAGCTAGGTAATTATTAAGTGTCCGAGGTCGGATTTGAACTCAGGTCCTCCTGACTCCAGGGCCAGTGCTCTATCCACTGTACCACCTAGTCACCCCTTTGTTGCAGATATTTAATAGGAAATTCTTGCATGTGCTAAAGGCTGGATCAACTGTCCTTTAAAATACTTTTCAAATCTGAGATTTCATGATTCATTGCACCCTCAACCCCCTGTAGTGCTTCTACCCTTTAATCAGGGAAATGAATAACTTTATAAACTCAATCACAGTGCCTGGCAAGTAGTAGAAGTTTTAATAAATGTTTATTGATTGATTGGGTGTTACCTAATGTGTTTTCACTCTCAAGGGAATTTGAATTTTTAAAAGAGGAATTGGAGAAAGTAGATGAATCCAGAGGAAAGGATCTCTAATCTCCAATTTCAGGCATAGATCTGATCTTGTCATTGCCTTTTTTTCTTTTCTTTTTTTTTTTTAGGATTTTTGCAAGGCAATGGGGTTAAGGTGGCTTGCCCAAGGCCACACAGGTAGGCAATTAAGTGTCTGAGGCCAGACTTGAACTCAGGTACTCCTCACTCCAGGGCCAGTGCTCTATCTACTGCGCCACCTAGTCGCCCCAAGGCATTGCCCTTCTTAATAACCTCTGGTGACAACTCCTTATTGTTTCCAGGTTCAAATACAAATTTCCCTGTTTGGCATTTTAAGCCTTTTATAATCTGACGCCAGTCTACTTTTCCAGGTATATTACAAATTTCTCCCCTTCTCAGCCATTCACACATGTTTTTATGTTTCCATGTCCTCCCGCTAAGTTCATGGTAAACTGGCTTTCTTGAGACTGTCCCTCACATAGAACATTCCATCAACATTCCATGCCTCAGATGTGCTCTTTCACTACTGTCTCTTAGAAACTTCTTTCAAAGTTCAGCTCAAATGCTGCATCTGATATCAGGACATTAGGGCTTTCCTTGTTTCTAACACCCTTCCCCCCAAAAAACAAATAAACAAAAAAAATTAGTGCCTTTCTCCAACATCTTGTATTTACTTTATGAGCAGGTATACGTGAGAGCAGTTTGGTGGCTCAATGGATAGAGCACTGACCCTGGAATTAGGAGGATGTGAGTTCAAATCCAACCCGCGACTTTTGGTACTAACTAGTTATGTGATTTTGGGCAAGTCCCTTAGCTGTAATAGTCTCATATCTACGGACATCTCCAGCCATCCTGATTCATAACTGACCACTGGATTCAGATAGTTCTAGAGGAAAAAGTAAGGCTGGTGACTTAGCACAGCAATGCCTTCACTCAAATTATATTCATGTGCTTGTCATGGCCTTCTTTGAGAATGAAGAACAGACATTAAACATCATCATCATTAGGGCTGGCTAGGTGGTGTAGTGGATAAAGCACCGGCCCTGGAGTCAGGAGTACCTGGGTTCAAATCCGGTCTCAGACACTTAATAATTACCTAGCTGTGTGACCTTGGGCAAGCCACTGAACCCCATTTGCCTTGCAAAGACCTAAAAACAAAAAAAAAGCAAAAAAAAACCCCAAAACCCATCATCATCATATAAACATATATGCATACCATTTCCTTTGGCAGACTATAATAATGCTACATTATATCTAGCAAGTAGGAATGTAATCCTTGTTGATAAGGCTATTTGTATAAGATTCAGTTCATTGGTGAAGACTGAATATGCTGAGAGTCTTTGTAAAGGGTGGGGTTGAAGAAAGAGAGGAGAAGAAAGGAAAGGAGAGGAGAGGAGAAGGGAAAGGAAGGGAGGAGGAGAGAGTTAAAAAGGGAGGAGAGGTCCGGTTTGCTGGTTTCCAGTTTTGTTTTTTTTTTAGGTCTTTGCAAGACAAATGGGGTTCAGTGGCTTGCCCAAGGCCACACAGCTAGGTAATTATTAAATGTCTGAGACCGGATATGAACCGGTGCTTTATCCACTGTGCCACCTAGCCATCCCTGGTTTCCAGTTTTAAGAGAGAACAAGAAAGATTACAGATTCTCTTCAGGTCCCTAAAGGGAGAAAAAGAGAACCAAGGGTTACAGTAATAATACTAGTTATATTTATTTAATACTTTGTTTTGCAAAACACTTTACAAATATTATCCCATTTTATCCTTATAACAATCTGAGAGCTGCATGCTATAATTATTTCCATTTTTCAGATGAGGAAACTAAGGCAGACAGAGATTAAGCTTGTTCATAGTCACATACTAGTAAGCTGTCTAAGGCAGGCTTTGAATTAAGATTTTCTGGATTCCAAGGATAAAGTTTTTTTTTCCACTGTACTATTTTAATAGATTTTTTTGGTTGATTGATTTATCTGGATGAAAAGATAGCCCTCTAAAACTGTACCTTCTATACTTAGAGTGGATTTACAGGGACCTGTCCCGACACTTATTCTGAATCTGAAGGAGTTTGAGATCCTGGTGAGAATCCACAGGTTTCCTCCTTAAAGAAACCCCCAAATGAAAGCTCATAGGAATATTATGGTCAAATATAGAATTCACAGGTCTAAGAAAAAAAATACTGGTGGAAACATGCAGAAAGAATTCAATTACCAAGGAAACATGGTCCAAATTTTATATATATACATATATATATTTAACAGTTGCCACAATAATGGAGTAGTTTTCTTAGAATATGATATTCCAGAAGGCAAAAGATAGATCTAGACTTACAATCAAGTATAATTTATCCAGTGGAATTGAGTATAATCATAAAATTGAGAGGAAGGAAGGGAGAGGGGGATGGAAATGAATCTTTAATGAAATAGAGGACTTCCAAGCATTTCTGATGGAAAAAAAAAAACAGAATTGAGTAGGAAATTTAACACACAATAAGAGAAGCATGAAAAAGAGACACTGATGATCTCATTTCTTCCTAGAAGGCTTAATAATAGGAACAGAAGGACTGAAAAGCAGTGTGTTTAAAGAGTACTGAATTTTTGAGACACAGGCCTTTGAATCAAATTCTGGCTTTATGTTGTAAACTTTTTTTGTTTTTGCTTTTGCAAGGCAACAGGCTTAAGTGACTTGCTCAAAGTCACAGCACTAGGTGATTATTGTCTGAAGTCAGATTTGAGCTCAGGTTCTCCTGACTCCAGGGTCAATGCTTTATCCACTGTGCCACCTAGCTGTCCTCATATTGTAAGCTTTAAACTCTAGTTGTTTCAGTTTCTTTATCTGTAAAATGGAGAGGTTGGACAAGATGATTTCTAAGGTACCTTCTAGTGATAAAATGAGGTTCACTTAAGCCATAACATTATGATATGGATTAAGTGGACCTAATTTTACTGATTTGGGACATATTTGGGAATGATGATTGAACACTGATTTTTTTTGTCATTTGACTGATATTTTAAATTCAGAGACACAGCTTCATTTACAATTCATCTTCTCTCAGTGAGAGCTTTTTTACCAATGTTCTTGTGTTTCCATGTCCTCTTCAAAGTCAGGTTATACTAAATTTCAGCATCCTAAAAAAGTCTTATAAGGGGCCTTAATAATTGTTGTTAAATATGTAGAAGAATTGATATATAAAAGTAGGATAAGAATTATTCTACAAGGTTATAGAGGTCAGACTTCTGGAACTGAGGTTAAAGTTCAAAGATTGAGTGAGTTCCCTTATCAGCTAGTGAAATCTCTATTGCTGGACATTGTAAAGCAGAGATTAGATGACAAATTTCAGGGATATTCTAGATCAGTGGTTTCAAATTCAAATAGAAATGGATCTCTAGCCACCATATATATTGACTTAGAAAGCTACAAATTAGCATTATCTATGTTATATTGTATTTTGATAAACATTTTCCAATTACATTTTAATCTGGTTGGATACTTAGTTTGCAAGGTAGTTTGACACTGCTCTGGAAGGATTTTCTGTATTTGGTAGAACAATGTTTTTCAAACCTTTTGGTCTCAGGATCTCTTTATAATTTCAATATGATGATGATGATGATGATGATGATGATGATGATGATGATGATGTTAGGATTTTTTTTGGCAAGGCAATGGGGTTAAGTGGCTTGCCCAAGGCCACACAGCTAGGTAATTATTAAGTGTGTGAAGCCGGATTTGAATTCAGGTACTCCTGACTCCAGGGCCAGTGCTCTATCCACTGCACCACCTAGCTGCCCCAACTTTTCAATATTATTGATGATCCTTCCTTACCCAAAGAACCTTTGCTTCCCTTAGTGATATCTATGGATATTTACCATATTAGAAACAAAATGCCTTAGTATTATTATGTTCAAGGCCAGAACTGTTAGGGTAGAGGGTGAGACTAGATGAACTCTAAAGTTCCTTCTTAACCTGATCCTTTGAATTTATATGGGACTTTAACCTATCATTATAATATTCATTCTCTTATTAGTTGTTAACCCATCAAAACTGATTTTCACTCTCTCAGAGAAACCCTTTTCTTCAAGGGTATTTAAACATTTAGGGCCTCCATGTGAGGTCTCTGGTTATTAAGAGAAATACTGACCTCAATTTATTCATTATCTGTAAGCCTAATTAATAAACTGATTATTAATTACCAAGAAAAAATAATTTATATGGGACTTTAAGCTTCAAAGCCTATTCACATCTGTCAACTCAGTTGATCTTTTTGTAAGAAAAGTAGTATTCTCAGACTAGCTCAGACTCAGAAACTTCCCAATGCTGATTGCCATTCTCGGCTTAACAAATGCTATTTCCTTCCTTCCTGATGAATTATCAGAAAAATTCTTCTGGACTTCAAATTCCAACTGGTGTTGAATGTAATTCACATCAGATTCACATGCTATATAAATGTTTATTCCCCTCTTTCTTCCAAGGGAGGAATATCATTAAAATATGTTATTAAATCAACAAATATTTTTACAGCTTCAGCTTCCTCTTAACCTGTCCGGGGCCTGAGGCCAAAATTTCTGCAAATTGTCAAGATGACTATGACTTTTATTGTATTGAATTTATTCTGAAATACTATTTTTTTTTAAAAATGTACTAGTTTATTTCAGAATGTTATAGAATTACAGCTTTATCAAGATCTTCAACTCATCCTAATTAGATGGGAAGCTGAACTCAATCTGTTGGAAATTTTTTTCACTTTCTCTATTAGAAAAGTTTTCATTTGGTGATGGCAAGGTCAGTCAATCTTCAACAGGATTGTTAAGTTGGAAATTTTACCTTTGGCTGCCCCAGCTGCCTTGGCTTCCCCTTTCCTTTTCCCCTCCCATTCTCCCTTTCACAGATTCTTTGTTCTCAAGTCCTCTTCCCCTACTTCCATGAAAATCCTCTGGCCATAGGCATAAATGAATAGGAGCTGGTTTTGATGAAGTTCTAGGCTGAAGGCAAGGAAACCTGGTTTCTAGAGTCTAGTTTTGGTTCTGCCAATATTACTTTTGTGATCTTGCGAAATCAGTTAACCTCTCTGAACTTCAGTTTCCTCATTGAACTGGACTTCAGTTTTCTCTCTGTTAGCTAAAAATGTTAGAGTAGGAATCAGCTACATATAACTAGTGAATCAAATGCTGCTGCATATTCTTGTATGACTTGTGAACTGATAGTAGTTTTTGCATTTTAAATAAAGTTCTATAGTATTTAAAAATATAAAAACTATTCTTAGCCCAAAGGCAAGACAGAATTAGGTCATATTTGTTCCCCTGTTATATATGCTCAAGGAATAGGGAAAGATATGAAGATATTGAAATGGTATTGACCTCATGACAAAGAATTACCACTACATTGGGTCTCCCCAATATATCAAGGGTCTTATAAATATTAGCTAATCATTATCATTATCTAAGATCTCAGGTTTTGTATTAAAAGCCTGACGAACAGTTCTTTGCTCAGAATTTCACATAACACAAGGAAATGCCATCAACTATCTTTTATTCCTCTCTGGGGTGCTCTTCATTACTTTTCAGACTTTTTTCCTCCATCAATTTCTAGCAGCCCTATTACCCAAGAAGATTCCTTCACCCTGAAGTCTTTCCATGATGGAATAGCCTTCCACTCCTATGACCTCTTCTTCTGATTTGTCAATTCTTCCAGAAACCTCCATTTTAATAAAGAATCTCAACTGTCCATGTTCAGTCCTTCATTATTTTTAGAACTCTCTTCCTATGAACTTCTTTCTCCACCATGTGAGGGATGCCTTCTTTCTTCCTCCATGGCATTTCAGCTTCCTTTTATATATTAACTTCTCTCATTAGAATGTAAACTTTTTTTTAAGGTTTTTTTGCAAAGCAAATGGGGTTAAGTGGCTTGCCCAAGGCCACACAGCTAGGTAATTATTAAGTGTTTGAGATCAGATTTGAACCCAGGTACTCCTGACTCCAAGGCTGGTGCTTTATCTACTACGCCACCTAGCCGCCCCTAGAATGTAAACTTCTTGAGGGAAGGAGCTCTCTTTTTGCTTCTATTTGAATTAGAGACAGCTGGGAACAGAACTCAGGGTCCAGAGTCATGAAAACTTGAGTTCAAATCCACTCTCAGACACTTATTAGTTGGGTTACTCTGGTCAAGTCAGTTAACCTCTGTGTGCTTCAGTTTCCTCAACTGTAAAATGGGAATCATAATAAAAGCACCTACCTCTCAGGGTTGTTGTATCAAAGGAAATGATATTTGTGAAATATATGTACCTTCCTTTGTGTTTCCAGCCTTAGCATTGTGCTTAGCACATAGTAAATAGTTGAGAAATTCTTTTTGACTTAATTTGATATATCCATATCATTCAGGTAACCATACTCCCCAGAGCTACATTGTCATGCCACCAATGATACAGATCACTGAGATTCCAAAGTGGATCCAGATGGACATTTTATATTGTATTTGATTGGTTGTCCTTCAGATTTTAAGAAGACATATATACATATACATAGGCATGTACACACATATATGTGTGTGTATATATATGTATTATATATATGATATATATATATATATATATATGTTTATATTGCAGTGTATTTACTAACCACTGGAATACAGTTTAGCCATGTACTATTATACATGGGGTTCCTGGGTCATTTGAGGTGGGAGAAGTTCTTGGGTCAGAAGGGAAATCTTAATAAGGGATGTAGGATCGTGCTGAAGAAAAACTTCTTTACAATCTTTCTGTTATTTGCTGTTCTACATGTCTGGGGAAGTCTGATTCCTAAGTAGTTAGAGAAAAAGACATGGAGACAGACAAAACTGCCTCATTTCCAGATACAAGAGGAAAAAGAAATTAATCTACATCCTTCCCTTGGGGTGTTTTTCCCTCACAAGTGGAGAAAAATAAAAGCAAGTCAATTTCTCCTATTTCTCAGGCTTTAGGAACCTTGGCCCAGTCAACTTTTCTTTGTTAGCCAGGAACATGATTCTCTAACCTTTCATTTCATGTTGTCAACAAATATTTTTACAGCTTCAGTTTCCTCCTAACCTGTCCAGGTTCTGAAGCCAAAATTTCTGCAGACTGTCATGATGACTATGGTTTTTCATCCTATTGAATCTATTCTGAAATAGTAAGTCATTTTTTAATGACTTTCAGAATGTTATAGATTGACAGCTTTAGCAAAATCCTTAATTCATCCTAGTTAGAGGGGAATATGAACTCAATCTGATGGAAATTTTTTTCACTCCTCTCTTCTGTTTTCATTTGGTGATGGCAAGGTCAGCCAATCCTCAACAAGTTTAAGTTGGAAAATTTACCTTTGGCTGCCCCAGTTACCTTGGCTTCCCCTTCCTTTTTCCCCTCTTTTCCCATCCTCCTTTCACAGACTCTTTGTGTTCATGTCTTCTTCCCCTTCTTCCATGAAAATCCTCTGGCAGTAGGCTAAATGAATAGGGAATCAGTTATGATGACCTGGTTAGGATGTATTCCTAGATACTAGTTTTGGTTTTTGTGTTCTTGGGCAAATCACTTAAACTCTCTGGACCTCAGCTTCCTCATTTGTAAACTAAAAACGTTAGAGTAGGGGTCAGCAATATATGACCAACAGACCAAATAACAGTTTTGTTGCATATTTTTGAATGGTTTATATGGTTTTATAGTATTTAAAAATATAAAAACTATTCTTAGTCCATGGATAGGACAAAAACTGGCAGAAGTCATATATATGGTCTCCAGACCATAGTTTATTGTTTAAGTAAATGTTTATTGATTGACTGATCTATACTTGGGGCTATGCTTGTTTGTAGTTCCTTATGACTTTTGATGGTGAATTTTCAGTTAGTCTTAGTTTATACATTAGAGTGGTGGAGATGCTGTAGAGAGAAGGCACTATGCCTAGATCCCATTCACACTCTGCTTAAATTCAACTAAGGCCATCCATTTATCCATTTGCCACAATTGTTGATTGACTCTCATCCTCTAACCCCCATCTTGTTTCAATATCCTTCTATTTACACAAAGACATGAAATAGGAAATGTATCAACAAAAGGGAGCAAAATAAAATGCCTAAAAATTGGTTTTCTCTCTTCAGGTACCACGATCCTTGTTTCTCATTATTTTGAGGACAAAATTATACACTTAGAGCAGCATTAGACTCTTTCAAGGTCATCTTGTACAGGACCCTATTTATGTTGTTGTTCAGTCAATCATGTCCAATTCTCTATGATTCCATGGACCACAACACACCAGACCTTCTGCTTACATTTTTTTTTTAGGTTTTTGCAAGGCAAATGGGGTTAAGTGGCTTGCCCAAGGCCACACAGCTAGGTAATTATTAAGTGTCTGTGACCGGATTTGAACCCAGGTACTCCTGACTCCAGGGCCAGTGCTTTATCCACTGCACCACCAAGCTGCCCCCCTTCTGCTTACATTATCTCTCTTAGTCTGCACAAGTTCATGTTAATTGTTTTCATGACACCATATATCCATCCTCTGCCATCTCCTTTCACTTTTTGTCTTTTAATTTTTCACATAAGGGTCTTTTTCAGTGAGTCCCATCTTCTCATTATTGTGACCAAAAGTTTTCAAGATTTAACTTTAGTATTTTTTCTTCCAATGAATAGTCTGAATTAATTTCTCTATGTATTGACTGATTTGATGTCCTTGCTGTCTAAGGAACTTTCAAAAATCTTCTCTAGCACCATCATTCAAAAGGATCAATCCTACGGTACTCTTTCCTTCAAGTCCAACTCTAACATTCTTACATTGCTACTGGAAAAACTATAGTTTTGACTAAATGGACATTTGTTGGCAAGGTGATGCCTCTGCCTTCTAGTATGCTATCCAAATTTGCCATAGTTTTCCTTCCAAGGAACAAGTGTCTTTTAGTTTCATGGCTGCAGTTACCATCTGCAGTGATCTTTGAAACCAAGACTATAAAATATGACACTGCTTCTCTTTTTGCCTATAAGTGATAGGACCAGTTGCCAAGATTTTAGGTTTTTTTTTTAATGCTAAGCTTCAAGTTAGCTTTTACACTCTCCTCTTTCACCCTTACCAAGAGGATTCTTATTTCTTCACTTCCTGCCAAGGAGGGAGGCCCTATTTATACCAATTATGAAATTGAGATGCAGACATTAAAGAACTTGTTTAATGTCACACAGATAGTAAATCTCACTACCTGTCATCTCTCTCTCGAGGGTCACTGGGCTGCACTCTTCAATGTATTTCAGTGTCTGCAAATCATTTAACCTCTTCAAGGTACAGCTTCCTCATTTAGAAACTAGGAGACAAAAATGCTTTGTACTATTTGCTTCACAGAGTGAGGAAAGAAATATTATAAGTATGTTATTATTATTATTATTATCATCATTAGCTCTATTCATTATAAAGAGGGATCCCAGAGGGTCGAGGGTCTTGTCTTCTCAGAATAGAGGATTGCTATACTGTGTTTCTCCCATCAGAATGAGGATGATTTTCCCTAACATTCTTTCATTCAACAATTTCTTGAATTCCTTACAATGTATTTAGTATTTTGTTTTAGGTTTTTGCAAGGCAAATGGGGTTAAGTGGCTTGCCCAAAGCCACACAGCTAGGTAATTATTAAGTGTTTGAGACTGGATTTGAACCCAGGTACTCCTGACTTTATCCACTATGCCATCTAGCCGCCCCCAATATATTTAGTATTAAGGTAGTTTCTAAGGGGGATCACAAAAGGAAGATGAAGCATGGCCTTTGCTCTCTTATGGCAGATTAGGTGGAGAGAAGAGACATAAACACATTAAATGGGTAAGAGACAAACATGAGTATGTGAAAAGTGCCAACATCACTTGAACTGAGACCTGAAAGAGACCTGGATACAGGTGCATAGTGGGAAGCAAGCAAATCCATATGGTCTTGGCTAAAGTCAAACCAATGATGCCTTCACAAGTGGGAGACTCCATTGCCATTGCCATTGCCATTGCCAAGAGATTAAAAGAATAAAGATTCAGGAAAGGGGCAGGAGGAGAGTTGCCTTTCAGGTAATATAACTGGAATGAAGTATCTATTGATGCCTCTTCCTGCCAGCAATTAGGCAGTTATCTAGAGTCAGAAAATCCTCTGCCACTGGTTGGTATGATTGGCCACCTTGTTCAACTCACTGAGAGAGCTCATTGCTGAGCAGGAGCTCTGTGAGTCCACCCTCAAAATGTGTGAAAAAGATATTATACAATTCCATTAGACAGAGTTCTTGGAGAGCAAGGATAGTCTTTTACCTCTTACCTTTTACCTGTACCTTTCCCCGGCACTTAACAAAGGGTCTGATACACATTAGATGGCAATTGGTTTCCAGAATGTCACCCCTGAGATCCATTGGTTTTTTGGTAATATTATATTAGTAATATTATAATATATTTGTAGTAATAATTATAGTGTTATCAGTAATACAAACTATGTATTCTTATATGAAGAGCTTTCTTGTACTTCATGATGAGTTCTTCATTTTATTTCCTCTACTGTTTTTGAAAGATTGTTTTTGCTTTACTTGGATCTAAAGTATATCAGATTGTTTCAAAAGAAAGATACTGCCACCACCTCTGGATGGTTTATAGAGCATGGCACTTCATTTTTTTCCAAGATGAGCATACTGCCATCTGGTATTTTTGTAATTAATATGCAATTAAAAAAATGTTTTGCAAGTGGTATTTGAACTCGATTCTCTCTTGACTCTAAGTCTAACCATTTTTTTCCTGTCCACCAGATAAAGTATTCTTTTACTAGAAAAGAACAGCTCATTAGAATTTATTCTTGTAGTTAATTGTGACACTTTCAGAGGCTACAAGAATGGTGTTACAATGAAAACTTCATGGTATTCTGACAATAAATTGGGGTTCCATGTCTTTGCTTTGTCTGTCTTTGCTCTCTCCAAATATGCAAGTCAGGACTTTGTGGCCCATTAGTCCTTCGTCAAGAGAAATGAGATGAGTAGGAGAATCTGATATGAAATTTGTCAGATGAATAGTGGGAAAAGTAAGGCAGATAAAGAATCTGAGTTGAATTGAGTTCATCAGAGAATAGCTAGCACCTAGCAGAATAGGTGCACAAATGAGAAATCAAATTAGATAGGAGATTGGGGCAGCTAGGTGGCACAGAGGAGAGAGCACCAACCCTGGAGTCAGGAAGACCTGAATTCAAAGCTGGCCTTAGATGCTTAAATGATTACCTAGCTGTGTGACCTTGGGCAAGTCACTTAACCCCACTGCCAAACCTTGAAAAAAAAGACAGTGGATTAGTAAATCAGGATGCTAAATTAAGGAAGGATCATAATAATAATAATCATTATTATTTTTAGGTTTTTTTAGTTTTTTTTTAGGTTTTTGCAAGGCAATGGAGTTAAGTGACTTGCTGAAGGCCACATAGCTAGGTAATTATTAAGTGTCTGAGGCCGGATTTAAACTCAGGTACTCCTGACTCCAGGGCTGGTGCTCTATCCACTGCACCACCTAGCCTCCCCTATAATTATTTTTTTTAAATTAAGTTTTATTTTCACTTCCAAGTTTTTTCCTTCCCTTCTTCCTGTCATGAATCCATTGATAAAGTGAGCCCCCCCCCAATATAGAATCATGAAAAACAAATTTCTACATTAATAGTGTCCAAAAATAAAAAAGAAAATACACTTCAATCTGCATTCTTATTGTATGGAGTTTGGATAGCATGCTTTCATCATGAATTGTTTGGAATTGTGGTTGGTCCTTGTGTTGATCAGTCTAAGTTTTTTAAAGCTGATTATCTTTATATTATTGCTGTTATTGTGTAAATTGTTCTCTTGATTCTGTTTGTTACTTTACTTCCTCTCATACAAATCTTCCTAGGTTTTTTTTCCCTAAAACCATTTCCATCATCATTTCTTATAGCACAAAAGTATTTCATCACATTTATACACCATAACTTGCATGCATTTTCCCAATTGATGGGCATCCATTAGTTTTCAGTCATTTGTCACTCTAAAAAAAGAGCTGCTATGAATTTTTGTATAGATGGCTCCTTTCCCTCTTTTAAAAATTATTTGGAATATTGAAATAATAGCAGTATTGCTGGATTAAAGGTTATATACAGTCTAGTGGCTTTTGCGTCATAATTCAAACTTATTTTGCAGAATACTTGAGTGGTCCACAGTTCCAACTGTGTATCTGTTTTTCCAGAATTTATCATTTTCCCTTTTTTGACAACATTGCCAGTCTGATGGGTGTGAGGCAGTACCTCAGAGTTATTCTAATGCACATTTCTCTAATTATTACCTAGTTTGTGTGACCTTAGGCAAGTCACTTAACCTCATTGCAAAAACAAAACAAAAAGTAACAAAGATGCTCATGTCAGTTTATTTTGTGTCTTGCAACTTTGCTGAAGTTGTTTACAATAGTTTTTTAAGTTGGTTCTCTAAAGTTCTCTAAGAAAAGCATCATATGTCATGTGCAGAAAGTGACCATTTTGTTTCTTTGTTGCTGCCTATACTTGTTCTTGACTTATTGCTATAGCTAGAATTTCTAGTACAATATTGAATAGTAATGGTGATTATGGACACCCTTGCTTCACTCCTGATCTTGGTGAAAAGGCATCTTTTTTTTTAAATTTATTTTTATTAAAGATATTATTTGAGTTTTAGAATTTCCCCCCCCAATCTTGCTTCCCCCCCCCCCCCCATGGAAAGCACTCTGTCAGTCTTTACTTTGTTTCCATGTTGTACCTTGATCCAAATTGGGTGTGATGAGAGAGAAATCATATCCTTAAAGAAGAGAAGAGAAGTCTAAGAGGTAACAAGATCAGACAATAAGATATCTTTTTTTTTCTAAATTAAAGGGAATAGTCCTTGCATTTTGTTCAAACTCCACAGCTCCTTATCTGGTTACAGATGGCACTCTCCTTTGCAGATAGCCCAAAATTGTTCCTGATTATTGCACTGATGGAATCAACAAGTCCTTCAAGGTTGAACATCACTCCCATGTTGCTAAGGCATCTTTTTTTTTAATCTGCATTACAGATAATGTTTTTCTTGGCTTTAGATAGAACTACTTATTATTTGCAGGGAAATTGCATTCATTCCTATGCTTTCTAAGTTTTGTATTTTTTTTTTTTTGCAAAGCAATGGGGTTAAGTGGCTTTCCCAAGACCACACAGCTAGGTAATTATTAAGTGTTTGAGGTGGGATTTGTACTAAGGTCCTCCTGACTCCAGGACCGGTGCTCTATCCACTGTACCACCTAGCCACCCCTGTATTTTTTTAAACAAAAATGAGTTTTTTAGTTTTAGAAGTTTTTTCTGTATCTATTGAAATAATCATATGATTTTATTTTGTTTTTAAAATTAAAACAGTCAATTATGTTTATAGTCTTTAAAATATTGAACTAGTTCTGCATTCCTGGTATAAATAGTCTAGTCATTTTATATGAGCTTTATGATATATTGCTGTAGTCAGGCTAACATTTTATTTGAAATTTTTTGCATCAGTATTTATTAGGGAAATTGACCAAGAGTTTTCTTTCTCTTTTTTGGCTATCCCTGATTTAAGTATCAAGACCAGAATTATGTCATAGAAGTAATTTGGTAGGATCCCTTCTTTACCTATTTTCCTCCCAAAATAACTTGTGTACCATTGGAATTAATAGTTCTTTAACTATGTTGTAGAAATAACCTTTAATTCTTCTGGTCTTGCAATTTTTTTTGAGAGTTCATTTTTGACTTGTTAAAAATTTTTTTTTAATATAAGCTTACCTAAAGACTCTATTTCCTATACTCTTAACTAGGGCATTTTATGTTTTTATCAAAATAATTAATTTCATTTTAGATTGTCAGTTTTTATTGGCATATACTTAGGAAAAATAACTTCTAATAATTGCTTTTGGTTCTCTTTCATTGGTTAAAAATTCATGTTCTGTATTTTGGAACCTGGAGAAAATTGTATACATTTATAGCAACATTATATGATGATCAACTCCAATGGACTCAGTTAACATCAAAGACACTTCAAAAAGACTTGTGATAAGAAATGTCATCCATGTTCAGAGAAAAATCATGGAGTAAGAATGTAGATCAAAGCATACTATTTTCACATTAAAATTTTTTCTTTAGTTTTTTCTTTCTTGTGGTTTTTCCCTTTGTTATGATTCTTCTTTCACAACATGTCTAATATGGAGATATGTTTGATTTGATTGTACAAGTATAACCTATATCAGATTGCTTGTGTAAAACTTAATAATTTAGGGTTAAAATAAAATGATAAATACCTAAGTTAAATATGAAATTTATTTCTAAGATTTACTTTTGTTTGTTGTTTTTATGGAGTTATGGGATCATTAAATGACTCCCCCAAGGTCACACAGCTAGGTAATTATTTAAGTATTCAAGGTTGGATTTGAACTCAGGTCCTCCTGACCCCAGGGCTGGCGCTCTATCCACTGTGCTACCTTAACTGCCCTTAAGATTTATTATTAAATCTGTAGGTGAATGACCTTATGCTAAAGACCACTCCAAGCATAAGGATACTGAGACAGAAATAAATGTTTGAAATACTTATTAAATGTTGACACTTGCTGACTTGGGGAGAGGGAAGGGAAGGAAGAGAGGGAGAAAAATCTGGCACTCAAATCTTACCAAAAAATCAATGTTGGAGGGGAGGCTAGATGGTGCAGTGGATAGAGCCCTGGCCCTGGAGTCAGGAGTACCTGAGTTCAAATCCTCAGACACTTAATAATTACCTAGCTGTGTGGCCTTAGGCAAGCCACTTAACCCCACTGCCTTGCAAAAAAAAAAAACAAACCTAAAAAAACCTACTAAAAATTAATGTTGGAAACTATATTTACATGTAATTAATAAAGTAAATATATTTTTAAAAAGACTTGAAGTCAGTCTACCCTTTGTTTTTTGCAAGGCAATGGGGTTAAGTGACTTGCCCAAGATCACACAGCTAGGTAATTATTAAGCATTTGAGGGTGGATTTGAACTCAGGTTGTTCTGACTCCAGGGTTGTCCCTCTTAGATTTCTAATTTCAATAAAGTTTTACCTTCAGGGGTCCCTAGGTGGTGCAGTGGATAGAACACCAGCTTGGGAGTCAGGAGGACCTGAGTTCAAATTCGAACTTCAGACACTTAATAACTGCCTAGCTATGTGACCTTGAGCAAGTCACTTAGCCCCATTGCCTTAAATAAATAAAATTTAAAATAAAAATATTTACTTTCAGAATTATATTAAATATTGGAAACTATTTTAACATGTAATTGGTAAAAAAGATACAATTTAGACAAAAATGTATGGCAAGCTATATAGACAATCATGAACTAGAGAGCTTGTAGAATTTGAAAACCAGGCTAATACAGAAATACTTGTGGTAGAATATAAGGTCCTCGTGGGCAGGGAAAATTCTCTTTTGTTTTTGTAGCTCTAGCTCCTTGCACAGTACCTAGTTGATTAATAAATGTTTGTTGATTGATTGCTATAGAGGACTCCCATGATTGCTAAAGCAGGTACTTTTTGGTACCCCACCCTTTCCTGGCTTTTATCTTTTCCTGTGTAGGTGGAACCAATCCAAATTTAGTTGGGTTAAAACTTGCAGGGTGGTGGTGATAATGGGAAACACATCTGTCAAGGGTAAGTAATCTGTGGGCAGAAGGGCATTCATGGATTGTTGTTGGCAAACTCTGCCTAACTTAAGCAGATAAAGCTGTGTATGATATTCCTTTTTCTCCCCTTCTTATTCTAACATCCATAATCAGAATGACCAAAATATTTGTTTTTTTCTTGAGGATATAAATATCCCACTAGGAAGGATTGAGTTTGTAGAGAGGAGGAAACACAGACACAAACACACACAGACACACAGACACACAGACACACAGACACAGACACAGACACAGACACAGACACAGACACACACACACACACACACACACACACAAACACAAACACCAAACCAACAGCCCCCAGGAATTATGAGCACAGCTTTCTCTAGAAATGCTCTATATTAATAGCTTCTCACTTATCTGAGGAATCTGAGTTCTCCTCCTCCTTTTTTTTTTCTTCACAAGATCATATTTTAAACAACAGCTGCTTTGACAAAGGCCCTCCTTGTATAATGGTTTGGGTGGGGGGAGGGAAAGAAAAATAAAACTGTGTTTATGTTTTTGGATGATGCTTAATTGCCATGTTCAGAAGTAGAGAAACCAAGGCAGAGGCAGGAGCAAGACTTCCCTGAAAAGGAAAGGGGAGGAAAAAGAAGGGAAAAAAACATTTTTTTGTCTCCTCAGTGATATTAGGCAAAGCCATAATTAAAGCAATTTGCAAAGAGGTTATTTTCAAAGGAGGTTATAGAGCTGAGACTCCTCCAATGCAAACAATTGATCTTCTGCAGCTTAAAATAAGCTTTGCAACCATCTTCCTTATTCAGAGACTGATAAATGGATACCTTTTTAACCCCTGGCTCCATACCCCTTATTCCCTCCAATGGAATTGCCACAACATTGCCCAGGGAAGAATTTTGGATGGATTGCTTAGAGGAGGGGAAAGGATGGGTGCACAAAATGGAAATTTGTGGTTACAGCCAGGAATATCTTTAGGGAACTAGAACTAGTTAGATGAAAGAGTTAGTGGGAGTGGATGAAAAATGAGTTTGGAGAATGACTTCTTGGTATGGGATCACCTTTTTTTGTAGACAGGAGAGCTTTTCATTTTCTCTTAGCTCCTTTCATATCTCCCTTAGGCAGCACTGGAGTAAAGTTCAACCATACTGGGAGTTACTTCTAATTTTCATGCAGATGTAGCTGTCCAGGAATTCCTCCAAGGGCAGAATTTCAGTTCTTTTTTCCTCCCACACAGTTACTTTCGATGACTTACCATCATTTTTCTTCTATCAATCCCAAAGGTTTTTGTTTTTTTAAATCTAACTGAATGTAGCCTTGAACTCAGCCAAATTATACAGATGCTGCTCCTGCCTTGCAATCAATCCTGGATACCTTTCAGCATCGACTCAGGGGGCCTGGACAAAATATTTCCCCAAGAAGAGAGGTTTCAGAACCAGCTACCACAAAGATATTCAGGGAAGTTGTATCTTCCATACAGTGACAAACAGCCTTTTTTTTTCTTTTCTTCTGCTCCAGCCAGGCTCAGCCCCTTCCTTTTCCCTCCCTCCCTTTCTTCTCCTGTAGTATCTTCTCTTTCCTCCTCCTTCTCCTCCTCCCACTCTCTTGGAGGCCCTCAGTCCTAGGCAAAGGTCCAGCAACAGCAGATGGAGAAGCCTGGGTCATAGAAATCACAGAATCATAAAGCTAGGAGGGACCTTTGAGATCATCCAGTCCAATAGCATCCCCACCCCCTTCCCCACTATGCCAAACTGGGCTCCTGAGAGAGAGTGACTTACAAGTGACTTTGAGCAAGTTCCTTATGGCCAAATTAGCTGGGCACCTAATAATGTTTCATAGCCAGAGTCAAGTCTGAGGATGCCAGGTGCTGATGCTGCCAACCAAAGGAAACAATTAGGAGGGGTACTGAGTTTTTTCTTATGTTTAATTTGATATATGATATATCATACCTGGAGGGCTTCTTCCATCTTCTCCCCATCTTTCTTTTCCCCTTCTGTTGGGTTCATTCTCCTCTGCCTCTCCTAAACTTGTCTTTTCCTATCCTGCCACCCAGTGTGGCATCAGAGGTATATATACATATATATATATATATATATAATCAGGGTTCATTCATTCAATAAACATTTATTAAGTGATTTTATATCCCTAATCTCTACCACAGAGTCTACAACTAACACTGAATGTAACATCTCATTCTATCTTTCGTTTCTTATTTTCAGTTATCAAACATTTAATCTTTCTCCTTCTCAACCTTCACCTAAAGAAAAAAACAAGAGCTTTGTAAGAAGTAGGCATAGTCTAGCAAAACATATTCCCATAACAGTCATATTAAAAAATGTGTCTCATTCTGTACATTGAACCAATCACCTCTCTGTTAGGAGGTGTGAGTAACATTTTCCTCATCACTGATTTCTCTGGAATTGTGAGTGATCATTGCATTTTTCATTCTAATGGTCTTTTGGGAGTAGATGGGGCAGGGAGACTGGCACATTTTATTTTTATAAAATTCTATTAATGCCCTTTTTTTTAGGCTTTTGCAAGGCAAACGGGGTTAAGTGGCTTGCCCAAGGCCACACAGCTAGGTAATTATTAAGTGTGAGACAGGATTTGAACCCAGGTACTCCTGACTCTAGGGCCTGTGCTTTATCCACTATGCCACCTAGCCGCCCCTATTAACAACTTTTTAGAAATATCCTAGTTATTTTCTAATATCTTTCCCCCTTCCCTCCTTACTCCATTCCATTGTACTTTGATTATATGATATATTATCAAAATTTAAGAAAGATCTTGGCAGCATTTGAAAGAAGGAAGAAAGAACAAGCATTTCTGGAGGATCTATCATGGACTACGTTCAATGCTAAGCACTTTTTTTTTTTTAGGTTTTTGCAAGGCAATGGGGTTAAGTGGCTTGCCCAAGGCCACACAACTAGGAAATTAAGTGTCTGAGGCCAGATTTGAACTCAGGTACTTCAGGGCTGGTGCTCTATCCACTATACCACCTAGCCGCCCCACACTTTTTTTTTTTTTACAAATATCTTATTCGATTCTCACAACATGTAAGGCACTATTATTATCTCTGTTTTATAGATGAAGAAATTTGAGACAAGCTAAAGTGACTTTCCCAAGGTCACACACCTAAGTAAACATCTGAGACTGGATTTAAACTCAGATTTTCCTGATTTCAGGATATCTCCTATGCTATCTTGCTACCTATATGACATTGATCTTCTTTGTAAGATTCTGCACCCATATTCCTTTCACTTTTCATGAGCTCAAAATTGCTGACGTTGATTAATTAAAAATTAAAGTAATCTGAGAAGTTTCCTTTCATGATTTTTTTTAGGTTTTTGCAAGGCCAATGGGGTTAAGTGGCCTGCCCAGGGCCACACAACTAGGTAATTATTAAGTGTCTGAGGTGGCATTTGAAATCAGGTCCTCCTGACTCCAGGGCAGGTGCTCTATCCACTGCCACCTAGTCCCCCCAAGACTTTTTTTTTTTTTACCATTTTGTGGTTATTGGATATATATTGGTTTTTCTATATTACTTTCCTACCAGCTTCATCAATACTTTTCTTCCCAAACTTTTATGCATTTCTTTTATCAATATATCAGTGATCTATAGTTCATCAGGAAGCACAGATCTCAGCTGGCTATTCCTTAGTCAGTGAATCTTAGAGATATCTTTCAAAGTTAGTTCTATGATTTATCTGAGAGAAGAAGAATTTTAGAGAATTATCCTAAATTGAGAGAGAGATTAAATGATTTTCCCCATAATTACATAGGGAAAATGTGTCAGAAACAGGTTATGAAACCATGTTTTCCTGAACCCAAGTCCAGCATATAGTGAACCATGACATATTTTCTTTTTTATCATTTATTGTGGTCACAGTATTTTCCACTCACCAGTGGAGTGAAACTAAACCATGTTCTTGCTCTCATGATTTTTAGCATGATGTTTTCACCCATGTTACCAAACTGTTCTCCTTCATTGACAATGAATATGGGCATCAAGGTCAGCTACCCCACTGATGGTAAATTCTTCAATTTGAAAAGGTTATAAGCCAAGACCAAAGTGGAGGGAGTGTTGGTTGGTACATGATCTTCTATTTATAGATGATTGTGTCCTCAATGTTATCTCAAACTGAGATGCACCAAGTATGGATTGATTCTCTGAAGCTTATCTTGATTCTGGCCTAACAATTAATGCCAAGAAAACCCAGGTGCTCCATCAGTCAGCATCACACCAACTATATGTGGAACCATTGGTTTCAGCAAATAGAGAAGTTTTGAATACTGTGGACAAGTTCACTTATCTTGTCCTTTCTGGGGAAGTTGACACATGCATTTCCAGTAGCTCAGTACTTGGGAAGCTCCAAAAGAAAGTATGGGAGAGAAGAGGTGTTAGACTGATGACCAAACTGAAGTTCTATAGAGCCATTGTGCTGATCTCATAGTTATATATGCCTGTGAAACCTGGACAGTCTACCAGCACCATGTCAGAAAACTGAATTGCTTCCATTTCAATTATTTTAGGAAGATTCTGAAGATTACCTGGCAGGAGAAGACACCAGATACTTAAGTCCTTTCTCAAGTTAAACTTCTAAATATTCAAACATGACTATAGAGAGTGCAACTTTGATGGGCTGGCCACTTTGTTTGAATGCCAAACATGCTTGCCAAAAGCAACCTGTTTTATAGAGAACTCACATAGAGTAAGTGCTCAGGCATAGGAGACACTGGCACAGGAGAGAGAAGATGCTGTGCTCTATGAGCAAGGCAGAATTGAAGTAGATCAAAGGAAACATGAGATGCACAAATTTAGAGAATCACATGAACTATTTGTACTCAACCTGTGGTAGAGCATTCCAAGCTTGTACTGGTCTGATCAGTCACATTGGACATACAATTTGTCTATAACATAATGATGCCATTTTGATTTTTGATAACAAAGGACAAGAATTAGTATTCTATCATATTCATATGCCACAATTTCGCAAGATCTTTGGAAAATAGATCTAGGACTGGAGAGGGCTTTAAGACCAGCCAGTTTAATTCCATCATTTTAAAAGGAAACTAAAGCCTTAAAGAGGGTGATTTTCATGGCATATTTTTAGTTTTTTGCCTTTGGCAATAATTAAAAAAAATGTTGTGATCTTCTGATTTATAAGGTACCTTATTTATGGCATTCATTTTGGTGTGTATGGTAGCATTATTACTGTTTTACAAATGAGGAATTGAGAGCCAGAAAGACTAATAAATATAAACATTAAATATAGAGACACTCATCCTTTCATTCATTAAATAAACATTTAGTATGTGTCTATTAAAGGCAGATCACTATGCTGTATGCTGGAGGAAGAGAAATTTATATAATTTCTGTCCTTATGGAATTATAGCATATTGTTATTTAATGACTTTCAGTCATGTCTGATTCTTTGTGGACCCCTTTTGGGATTTTCTTGGCAAAAATACTAGAGTGGTTTGCCATTTTCTTCAACTTATTTTATGGGTGAAGAAATTTAAGTTAACAAGGTTAAGTGAGGCTGAGGTTGAACCTCAAATACCTGGTCACTTCTGCCTTCTTTTTCTTTCCCTGATCATAGTTAAAAGAACATCGACCTTGAGAGATGGACATTTCCAACCTTGGTGGCCACCTCAAGAGCTTACAAAACCCAACATAATTGAATGAAGTTCTAGTTGTTAATTAGAAGGTGGTTTTTGAAATGATAAATTTCAGAATTAGAAGAGAAGATGATGGAATAGCAGAAATGTATAGAGTCTTCCTAAAGAATTTCCAAACAGGGGGGTGGCTAGGTGGCTCAGTGGATAAAGCACCAACCCTGGAGTCAGGAGTACCCGGGTTCAAATCCGGTCTCAGACACTTAATAATGACCTAGCTGTGTGGCCTTGGGCAAGCCACTTAACCCCATTTGCCTTGCAAAAACCTAAAAAAAAAAAGAATCTCCAAACAGATCTAAAAATACACCAGACTAAATCTTGATGGAGAAATCCAAGGAGAAAGTCAGAGTGAGTAATTTTTCCAGCTCAAGTTTGTATATAGAAATAGACAGGACCTCTGAGGACAGTAGGAACAAGGTTGGGGTAGGAGCACTATGTGGATCATTCCTGTACAAAAGGGAGTAAAAGAAGACCATGGCCACACAAACATGCAAATAAACATCCCTGATCCAGACTGGAGCAGAGTGTGGAATGCAAGAACAGTGTCAACTGCCAGCTGGGTCACTTTCTATCCAGTTCCAGGTCACAGATCTAAAGCTGACAGAGAAGGGGACCTGTGTTCAGGATGGCATTCCAGGGTGATGAGTGGATTTGACCCATAGGGATGTATACTGAACAAGGAACAATTAAGTGGCTTGGAATTCAGGAACAATTCATGGTCTCATTTCCAACTTCTACCCCAATCTGAAGTGGGTAGAGGAATATCCAGGGCAGGAATCCTGCCAAAGGAATCCTACAGTTCCAGCACTCTGTGAACCCCTGAGATCCTAGAATAATAATAAAATCTTCAATACCTAAGAAATCAGTAGCAGGATCTTGGACATTCCCTACAGAAGTATATAGAATCTGATTCTAATATAAAGTTTAAAATCAGGAAATTGAGAGAACTAGCAAACAAAAATAATCTTGCTTATGGTGACAGGGTTCAAGACAACCTAAAAAAGAGAATAAAAAGAGAATAATTTCAAAATAATTCCAAATAATTCCAAAAAATTTATAAAAAAATTCAAGGAAGAACACAACTTGATCATATATGTACCTAGAATTCCTAGAAGAAATGAAGTAAAAGTTTTGAAAAGGATGAAATTAACTTGCTAAAGAAAAAAATTAAAAAGAAATGAGAGCTATGAAAGAAAGAATTAGAGCATTTTTTCAAATGGCTATAAATAGCTTTAATTTCTTCATCTGAAAACCACTTGTTCATATCCTTTGACCATTTATCAATTGGGGAATGACTTTAATCTCATAAATTTGATTCAGTTCTTTGTATATTTTAGAAATGAGTCCTTTATCAAAAACTTTAACTGTGAAAATTGTTCCCCAGCTTTCTGCATTCCTTCTAATCCTGACTGCACTAATTTTATTTGTGCAAACCCTTTTTAATTTAATATAGTTAAAATCATTCATTTTAGATCTTACAGAATATTTCTTGTCCTCTTAATTGGTCTATGGTATCACCCTTAATGTCTAAATCCTGTACCCATTTTGATCTTATTTTGGTATAGCGTGTGAGATAAGGGCCTATGCTTAATTTTTGCCAAACTATTTTCCAGTTTTCCCAGCAGTGTTTTTCTTTTTTTTTAGAAAGATATTATTTATTGTGAGTTTTACAATTTTTCCCCTAATCTCGCTTCCCTCCCCGCATCCCCCGCAGAAGGCAGTCTATGGGTCTTTACCTTGTTTCCATGATATACATTGATCTAAGTTGAATGTGATGAGAGAGAAATCATATCCTTAAGGAAGAAAAATAAAGTTATAAGAGATAGCAAAATTACATAATAAGATAATGTTTTTCCCCCTAAATTAAAGGTAATAGTCTGCTAAACCATTCCTTAATTGAAGGACATTTACTTAATTTCCAATTATTTGCCACCACAAACAGGGCTGCTATGAATGTTTTTTACCCTTTTTCATAATCTCTTAAGGGTATAGACCCAGTAGTGGTATTGTTGGATCAAAGGGTATGCACATTTTTGTTGCCCTTTGGGTGTAATTCCAGATTGCTCTCCAGAAAGGTTGGATGAGTTCACGGCTCCACCAACAATGTATTAGTGTCCCAGATTTCCCACATCTCTTCCAACATTGATCATTGTCCTTTTTGGTCATACTGGCCAGTCTGAGAGGTGTGAGGTGGTACCTCAGAGATGCTTTAACTTGCATTCCTCTAATAAGTAGTGATTTAGAGCAATTTTTCATATGACTATGGATCACTTTGATTTCCTCATCTGTAAATTGCCTTTGCATATCCTTTGACCATTTGTCAAATGGGGAATAGCTTGTTTTTTTTGAAAATTTGACTCAGTTCTCTGTATATTTTAGAAATGAGTCCTTTGTCAGAAATACTAGTTGTAAAAATTGTTTCCTAATTTACTACTTTTCTTTTGGTCTTGGTTTACAGTGGTTTTTGTCTGTGCAAAAGCTTTTTAATTTAATGTAATCAAAATTATCTAGTTTGTTTTTAATGCTGTTCTCCATCTCTTCCTTGGTCATAAACTGCTTCATTTTCCATAGATCTGACAAGTAAACTACTCCTTGATCTTCCAGTTTGCTTATAATATTGTTTTTTTTTAATGTCTAAATCCTGTATCCATTTTGATCTTATATCTTGGTATTGGGTGTGAGGTGTTGGCCTAATCTAAGTTTCTTCCATACTAACTTCCAATTTTCCCAACAGTTTTTATTGAAGAGAGAGGTTTTTATCCCAATAGCTGGATCTTTGGGTTTATCAAACAACAGATTACTATAATCATTTCCACCCAGCAGTGTTTTTCGAACAGTAAGTTCTCATTCCAGAAGCTAGGGTCTTTGGGTTTATCAAACTGTAGACTACTATATTCATTTACCACTGTTTCTTTTGTAATTACTCAAAACCACTGATCCATTATTCTATTTCTTAACCAGTACCAGGCAGTTTTGATGACTGCCACTTTATAATATAATTTTAGATCTGGTATGGTTAGATCATCTTCCTTTGCATTTTTATCATTTCCCTTCATATTCTTGACCTTTTGTTACTCCAGATGAATTTTGTTACTATTTTTTTTCTAGTGCTGTAAAATAGCTTTTTGGTAGTTTGATGCAGCACTGAAAAGTAATTTAATTTGGGTAAAAAGTCATTTTTATTTTATTAGCTCAGCCTGACCATGAGCAATTTGCATTTTTCCAGTTGTTTATATCTGATTTTATCTGGATGAAGTTTCTGGGTTTGTCTTGGGAGGTGGATTATCACATATTTATGTTGTCTACAGTTACTTTAATGGAAGAAAGACTGGAAAGGGAATTAGTACTCTCAAAGCAGTAAAAAACTTTGCTCCAAAACAAACTCCCTTAACCAGAAATGAATCAAGCGAAGTTTAATGATTTTACAACATGAAATAACAAAACAAATTTGAGAGTCTGAAAACATAGAAGAAAATGAAAGTAATCTCATAACAACAACAAATGACCTAGAAAACACATTGAAGGGGTGGCTAGGTGGCACAGTGGATAGAGCACCAGCCCTGGAGTCAGGAGTACCTGAGTTCAAATCCGGCCTCAGACACTTAATAATTACCTAGCTGTGTGGCCTTAACCCTATTGCCTTGCAAAAACTTAAAAAAAAAACACATTGAAGACTGAAAATTTAAGGGCAATTGGACTACCTGAAGGCAAAGACCAAGAAAAGAACCTGAAAAAATGAATTTCAGGAAATCACAAAAAATCACAATCTTTTTACAACCAGAGGGCAAAGAAGAATTAGAATTCAGTAATCACCTCAAAAAAAATCCCCCAACTTCCAGAAGCATTATAGTCAAAATCCAGAGTTATGAAGGTGAAAAAATTATTGCAAGTAACCTGAAAGAAAAAAAAATCACATACCAAGTATTCCAAATTCAAGATTTATCAGCTATCACTTTGAAAGACTGGAAAACTTGGAACACAATATTCCAAAAGATAAAGGATATAATTTACAACCATGAATAACTTGACCAGAAAAACCATGATTCTGCAGGGAGAAAAATGGACCTTTTATGAAACAGAAAAATTACCAGCATTCCTAAGGAAAAGACCAGAACTACATAGAAACTTTGAAATGTAAATACAAGAATTAAAAGAAAAATAATGAAGTAAACATTAATGAACCATCACAAGAAACTTTAAACAAGGTAAACTGCTTTCATTCTAATATGGGGGAATGATACATGTATCTCTTCCTAATCCTATAATAATCAAATGTCATAGAGGGAGTCTAATTAGGCAGAAGATCTGGGAATTGTTTTGTTGTATTTTGTTGATCTCAAGAGAAGAATGAAAAGGGAGGGAAAGAGGAATGCACTGAGGTGGGAAGATAAAAGAAGAGGAAAACTAGGGAAATTATCTTACATGATTGGAATGCACAAGTAGAGGAAAGGGAGGATGAATGCTAATTGAATCTCACATTCTTCTGAATAATGAAGAAGGAAGAAAGAATATACATAACCAGTTAGAACCAGAAATACATTTTACTCAGCAGGAAAATATAAGGGTAAGAGGAGATAAGAGAAGGGATAATTAGAGGGAAGGTAGATTAAAGGAAAGACTGAATTTAAACAAAAAGAAAACAACTGAAGATATACAAAGATATTTATGGCTCTTTTTTGTGGTGGCAAAGAATTGAACACCAAAGGACATTCATCAGTTGCGGAATGGTTGACAACTTATGGTATATATAATTATGATAGAAAACTATTTTACTATATGAAGTGATAAGGGATAGTTTCAGAGAAACCTGGGAAGACTTGTTCTCCAGGAGAACAATTTCTGTAAAGACAATAATATTTTAAAACCAATCAGCTTTTAGGGGCACCTAAGTGGAGCAGTGGATAGAGTCCTGGCCCTGGAATCAGGAGGATCTGAGTTCAAATCCAGCCTCAAACACTTAAAAATACCTGTGTGACCTTGGGTAAGTCATTTAACCCCATTGCCTTGCAAAAAATAAAATAAATCAACTTTGGATCAGGAATTCTGATCAATGTAGTGACTAATGCTAAATATTCCTCATACCTAATAAGAGACTTGAAAGACATGGACACATAGAAATGGACTCTATTGATTATGACAATTTCTTTCTCAATTGGGGACGAGAGGGAGTAGGAGAAAGAGAAGTTTTTGGCTGATTGTGAAAAAGAAACTACATTTATCCCAGAAGACCTGACCACCACCAGGGTGATGATATGTATATGACTGACAGAATTACTTGAATTCCTATTCATATATTAATCTCTTTCAGTTCTGGATCCTATAATACTATGAATGAGAAATATTTGTTTAGCAGTAAGTTTCTCAGGAGTTTTTAATCTCCTAGCAGAGTATAATAGTCGTGAGGTAGATTGTGTTTTATGTCTTAAATTTGTAAATGAGTTATTGTTTTGTATGTTTTAAACATTTTTGATATCTGCTAGTTTATATATTTGGCAAGTTTTCTAGAAGACATTCTGTTGATTCCTTTTAGGGATATCCTAGTTATGGATCAAATTGGAGCTTGGTATAAATGATTTTCTCTGAAATTTTGGGTAGAGGCATAATGAGTCAACAAGTTTGGAAAAGATCTTCTATCCTGTTCTTTGCGGTCAGATTCTCTACAATTAATGGTGTTCTCTTATAGGAAAGGTCCATGGATGCCAGGACCATGGATAACATGAGAAATGCAATGCAAAGTTCCTTGTGAGATCAGAGGTAGTCTGATAGGGAAAGCCACCATGGGGTTGGAAGAGATATCTTTCCAGTGCCTTTTGTTCCCCCACCTCAGACCCAGCAGAGCTCTTCTCATTGAGAGAGCTGAGCTTCACTCAAGAGGCTAAGTCCATGACAATTTTTGTCTCACTTTTTGTTCCTCATTCAGTTTCAGTAGCCAGCCTTTATGAATATCCTGCTGAGGGCTGAAGTCAGATGGGATTTACACAGACCACACTGGAGCCCTTTTGTTCTCATCCTCCCCATATCTTGGGAGCTCCAGTGGGAATGTGGTCTGAATTTAAACACAGGAGGCCATGACTGGGAACAGTAGGCACTTTTGTAAATTCATGCTGCTTCTACAGCCTTTCTTTTCCCCTGGCCTTGAATGACATGTTGTTAGTAGACAATTAGCTAGTTGTGCCCTGCATCCCAGCCCTCCCATTGTTTCTTATGTACAGCAGACAAAAGAACTGTTCTTAGGTCAGAGCACCAAGCTGATAAAAGACTGATTAATACCACAATTGTGGTGAGATTTAATAAGCCTGGGTAAAATTCTATATTTGATTAACCCCAACTAGTGATTCTGTGACATTATCCATGGCACAGCACACCCAATGCTGACTTCAGGTCCACCACCTGGTACCTGGTTTTGCTAGTCCTGAATCTGGCTTTGAATGATGATACACTCAAAGCATATTGCAGGCACTGTAAGCAAGACTGGCCATCACACATTTGCTATGTTGACAAAATTTGACTGAGGTAACCTCAGCCTTCTGTTGTGATGACCCCTCAACTCATCCCATTTGCTGTGTCCCCAGAAAATACTGATTAAACTCCTTTACATCATCACACTGATATATGTTAGAGTTTCTTTTTAAAAATTTCCTTTTTATAAATTTAATTTTATTTTATTTTCCCTCCCAGTCTTCCTACCTATTGAACAATTTAAAATTAAAATAAAAAAAAGAAAGCTTTCATAGTAAATATGCATAGTCAAGCAAAACAAATCCCTATTGGCTATGTCTAAAAATGTATGCTTTCATTATTTGTGTCTTTATTTTTAAAATCTTATTTTCATTGATATCTTTTGTTTTTACATCATTGTCATTTCTGAACATATTTTTCTCCCTTCTCTACTCATTGAAACAGCCCTCATATAACACTAGGTGTCACAATAGATTAGGGCCTTGGTCTGACGGGGGCAGGAAGAAATGCCTAGGTTTTAAATTATTCTGACATTGTATAATATTGATAGGATTATATTAACTACCTCTCACTTCCTGAATACTGTGTGTTATATTCCATCCCTTCCCCAGGATTCTGTGGTACCATTAAAGGTATTATGTGGGGGAGAAGGTTTCTCATCTCTGTCACTGGCCCAAAGCCCAACTCAATTGTTATATTCACTTTTATAAAGGAAAAGTTACTTCAAAAGAATAGCAAGAACAAAAATATAAACATTCCCTTCTTTTGTTGCTGTTATTTAAACATTTTTCAATCTTCATGACTCCATTTGGAGTTTTCTTGGTAAAGATACTGATATGGTTTGCCTTTTTCTTCTCTACCTCATTTTATAGATGAGTAAACTGAGGCAAACAGGGTTAAGCGATTTGTCCAGGGTCATACAACTAGATAGTGTTAGAGGCCAGATTTGAATTTGGGGAAAATGAATTTTCTTCTTTCCATACCTAGCATTCTCTATGCCCACTCCTCTCAACTCTTAGGAGGCATAATCTTTATCTATAGCACTATAGTTTCTGGGGAGGGAAAGGGGATTAGATGCAAAGCTTAACTCAATTCCTTTATAATTAGCCCTACCAAGTTCCAAGTCCAAAGCCGCACCATAGACTTTTTTTTTTTTAACAATATTCTGGCTTCTTGGGACTTCCTAGCAGCAGCACCGGACCTAGAGTCTTAGCTTCATGATCAACAAGGCTCCAATTTCAGGTTTGGGACTGCTGCTCTTGGAACTGAAATGAACAATCAAAACCAATCCCAAACCTCAAAGCCCACTTCTCAGGGCTACAGTGACTGAAGAAAAGGGTAGGATGGCCTTTCCCTACTCAACTTATACATGGTGCCCATGTCTGGCTGATCAATACCTTTACCCCCTAGATACACCAAAAACACAAGGTGAGAGCAATACAATATGGTAGCCTTAAAGAGGGAACCAATGGAAAGAGGTTGCTTCCCATCAGCATGGTGAAAATACAATGTCTTTTCCCATAAGAAGGTCCATGATATCCACATATGGTGATCTGCTCATGCATCAAAGCCATATTATAGAAGTATAATTATGAAACACAAGAATGGTTGGTTCATGACTATACCATCATCTAGAACATGTGGGGTCCTGGAGTTAGAAAAACTCATCTCTGAGTTCAAATCTGGCCTCAGACATATACTATGACCCTGAGCACGTCACTTCACCTTGTTTGCCTCAGTTTCCTCATCTGTAAAATGAGCTGGAAAAGAAAATGGCAGACCACTCCAGCATCTCTGTCAAGAAAAACACCAAAATGGAATCACAAAGTGTTGGACATAACTGAAAAATGACTGAATACCTTCAGTTAGAGAAAATTCTCTAGAAAACATGTCTTTGGTCTATGTGATTCCCATAGCCTCCCTGGGAACAAATAAAGGTACACAGGATAGGATCAACCACAAGTATTTATGAGAAATAAGATTAGATCAGAGAACTTCAGTCTTTTTTTTTCGTTTGTTTTGGTTTTTTAGGTTTGTTTGTTTTTTTTTTGCAAGACAAACAGGGTTAAGTGGCTTGCTCAAGGCCACACGGCTAGGTAATTATTGTGTCTGAGACCAGATTTGAACCCAGGTACTCCTGACTCCACTACTCCACTACTCCACCTAGCCGCCCCAGAACTTCAGTCTTTAACAGAATAAAAACACACACACTCAGAAATGGTGCCAGATGCTACTAGAATGTGGAAAAGGACCACCATTTAGGTCCACTATCTAACCCACAGTGAATTTTTTTTTTCTTCAATATTTGAGCTACTGGAGATACACTCTTGATTTAAAAAAAAAATCTCCTTTTCTGTTTGCTTTTTTGGATTCCACCCCTCTAGTGTCCCTGGAGGCACTGCTGATATTGCCACAATTGTTATCTACTACTGTCCCATAGGTTTGGGGGATGGGGATGGAGAGGTTTGTTATCCCTTCTGCACGTGTATGCTCTTGAAAGTTTTTTAAAAACAAACTGCCTAAGGGGCGGCTAGGTGGTGCAGTGAGTAGAGCACTGGCCTTAGAGTCAGGAGTACCTGGGTTCAAATCCGACCTCAGACACTTAATAATTACCTAGCCATGTGGCCTTGGGCAAGCCACTTAAACCCATTGCCTTGAAAAGTCTAAAAACAAAAAAACTGCCTGTCACTCTAATGGAAAATTCTGCCTACCAGTTTCAGTCCTGTGCAATCTTCCCAAGCAATAAAGAGATAAAACTCACAGAGTCTTGAGCAACTTAGTACCCCTTGCAATATAACCTTACCAAAAGGATATTTACATTTGTAAGAAAAAATTCTAAAGAGAGGGAAAAAAAGCAGTTGTACAAAGCCAAACAACATATCGGTGATGTCTGAGAGTATCTAGAGTATTACATACACAGAGTTCTCCTGCCTTGGCAAATAAGAATCTGAAGAGGGCAATACTTAATCTCATTGATGTCCTTTTCTCTCTTTATTTCGTTACTTGGAGTTTAAAATTTTTTTTTTAATTAAATAACTTTCATTTGGTATTTAAATTTAAATTTCTTTCCTATTAGGTTTATTTTTCATATTATTTTAAAAATCTTCCTTTAATCTTTTGTCTCTATATAACCCTCATTTTAATATTGTTCCCCTCTCATCTATAAAACAAATCAAGTCTTTTAATAAAGAATTAAAAAAGTTTAGTAAAACCAATGTATAAATCAACTCAGTCTGATAGTATATTCGATATTCTATAGTCATAGTACTCCACTTCCCCAAAGAAGAAAGGAATTGAATTTTCTTCTCTTCTCTCTGGGGCCATACTTGATAAATATAATTTACAGAAAATTAATTTTCTCTTCTTTAATCTTTCCATTTACATAGTTGAAGTCAGTATGAAAATTGTTTTCCTGTTTCTACTTACTTCACTCCATATCTATTCATACAAGGTTTCCTATGCTTCTCTAAATTCTCATTCAGTGTTCTATATGGAACACTATATGGAAGGACAGAGCAGCTAGTTGGCACACTGGCTAGTGCACCAGCCTTGGAGTCAGAAGAACCTGAGTTCAAATCTGATCTCAGACACTTTATAATTACCCAGCAGTGTGGCCTTGGACAAGTCACTGAATCCCATTGCCTTTCAAAAATAAAAAAAAAAAAAATTGAAGGACAAACAAAAACCAATAATATTAAGTAAAACATTCCATTCCATTAATGTACCACAATTTAGTTAACCATTCCCTCATTTAAATGGATATCTAATTTTTCCCAGGTCATTGCTATCACAAAAAATTATATGAATGTGTATACATTGATGCAGACAGTTCTTTTCCTTTTGACTTTAAAGGAGTAAAATATTTTCCTCTTTAGCAAACTGCGATTAGGGGAGATCAATATAATTTTCAAATTATAGTAATTTGGGCCCTATTCTCACTACCAAACTACCAGTCAACTGATTCAATAAAGTTAGATCTTGCTACTTTCCCAAAGAAATATTTCAGACCAATTTTTACCAAAGTATCTATTTCACTGATGATGTTATATCAGTTTCCAGAATATAAAAGTAAAACATGCTGAGGTAAAAGCAGTTTTATATGGATTAAAGAAATGGGTTATTTTTACATTTGATGCATTTATTATGGATAATTAATATAGTACAAGCCCTCTCACAAAACTTTTATCACCCTATCTTCACAGTTAAAATAACTTCCTAATATACAAGGAAATATTTATTCCATACAGCAAGATGAAACTAGACCCTCTGTCTCCCCTTTGCATTGTCCATCTTAATGTTCCTCTTAATTTCAATTCTTTCCAACTCTGTATCTTAGACTTTGGACTTTCTCATTTGTATCTTTTCACCAGCATCAAATTCAGCTGAGTTCTGTTTAAGATTGTGATGAAAACATTAACCAAAGCAGCCACTCCAAGACAAAATGAAAAAGACAAGGCAATACTAAAAAAATTAATGTCAATTAATTAATTGTGTCAATTAAGAGTCTCTCTGAGGGGGCTAGGTGGTGGCTAGGTGGCAGTGGATGGAGCACCGGCCCTGGAGTCAGGAGTACCTGGGTTCAAATCCGGCCTCAGACACTTAATAATGACCTAGTTGTGTGGCCTTGGGCAAGCCACTTAACCCCATTTGCCTTGCAAAAAAAAAAAGAGTGTCTCTCTGAGTGGGAATAGTTTGTTGCTAACTCGGAGGGAAAATTGAGCAAAAAACACAATTGGCAACAGTGGAGCAGAAAAAGAACAGGACACTTTCAGAGATCTGGTGTACAGTTCAACACTCACAAACACCAAGACTGGTTTGATGAAAATGATGGGGAAATACAGAAGCTGCTAAATGAAAAAAACAAGAGCTCCACAGAATTTACTAGCAGAATAGTTCATCACTTTCTAAGGTGACAACATTTAATTCCATCAAAAGTAAAGTATAAGTGAAGCTTAGAGAAATGCAGGACTCTTGGCTCAGTAAGAAGGGAGATGAAATTCAGTTTTATGCAGATAGTAACAAGCCAAAATGCTTTTATGATGCCCTGAAGACTATTTATGGGCCAAAGACTTATGGGGCATCTCAGCTATTCAGTGCTGATGGATTCACATTGATCAACAATAGGGACAAGATCCTAGAGAGATGGGCTAAATACTTCTGTAGTGTTCTTAACAGACCATCGTCAATCAATACAGAAGCCATTGATCCTTTACCTTAAGTTGAAGTCAAGCAATCCTAAACTGAAGTTCCAATGGGAGAAGAGGTTTTGAAAGCCATTAGGCTCCTTTCAAGTGGCAAAATATCTGGTGCTTTTCTATTCTAGCTGAGATCTACAAGATGGGGTCCATTGCTCATCCAAAAGTTGACTGAAAATTTCCAAGTTACATGGCACAAAGAGGTTATTCCCCAAGAAATGAAAGCTGCCTCCACCATTCATCTCTATAAAGGTAAAGGGAATAGATTATTCTGTAACAATCACAGGGGTATTTCTCTTTTAGTCAATGCTGGTAAGATTTTTGCCAGAGTCCTCAATAGGTTGATTTTTTCATCTGGAAGATGGTTCCCTTCCTAAGAACCAGTGTGGCTTCAGAAAGGGTTAAGAAACAGTCCATATGGTTTTTGCTGCCCAACAATTTCAGGAAAGATGCCAAGAACAGAACAGAGGTCTGTATACAACAAGACATTTGATACCATCAGTTGTGGGGATTTGTGGAAAATTATGTCAAAAATTTGATTGCCTGGAGAAGTTCATCACTATTTTACATCAATTTTATGATGGCATGCATGCCTGGGTTCTGGATGGTAGATGATGCTCTTGAGATTTCACAGTCATCAATGGAGTAAACAAGGATGTGTCCTTGCTCCAAACTTTTTAGTGTGATATTTTCAGCCATGTTATCAAACACCTTCACTTAGGATGGACACGGCCTCAAGATCAGCTATCCCACACTGACAGTAAATTCTTCAACTTGAAAAGGCTACAAGTCAAGACCAAAATGGAGGGAGTGTTGGTGCATGGTCTTCTGTTTGCAGATGATTGTTCACTCAAGGCAGCCTCTGAAATATGGATTGATTCTCTGCTGCTTCTTCTAATTTTGATCTAATAATTAACATCAAGAAAACACAAGTGCTCCATCAGCCAGCACCACATCTATAAGTGGAACCATAGATTACAGTAAATGGAGAAGTTTTGAGCACTATGGACAGTGTCCTTTGGCAGTGTCCATTTCAAGGAGGTACACATTGACAATGAGATTGACACACAGTATTTAGGAAGTTCTGAAAGAAAGTATGAGAGAAAAGAGGTATTAGACCGCCTACCAAACTGAAGGTCTACAGAGTTTTTGGTAATCTGGACAGTCTACCAGCACCTTGTCAGGAAACTGGATCACTTCAATTTAAATTGTCTTAGGAAGTTTCTAAAGATCACTGGCAGGAGAAGACACCAGACTCGAGCTGAACTGCCTAGCATTCCAACATCACTACAGAGAGTGCAACTATTATGGGCTGGGTTTGTTGTTAGAACCCCAGACTACACTTGTGAAAAAAAAAAAACTATTTTATGAAAAAAAACAACTATTTTATGGAGAACTCACATAGGGAAAGCACTCACAAGGGAGTCAGAGAAGCAATACCAAGACACACTGAAGGTCTCTCTTAAGAACTTTAGAATTGCCTCTCAGCAGTTCAGAGAGCCAGGACAACTGTAGTAGACTGGCTATGGTCTATGTTATCCCCATCCAGAGGAAGAAAAACAAAACAAAGTGTACACACACACACACACACACACACACACACACACACACACACACACACACACAATTCTCCAGAATGTGATGAACACTTTGTAAAAATTATCTCCTAAGTGTCTCTTTCCCTTAATCCTAATTCCTCATAACAAAAATAACTAATACTAATCAGTAAATCTTTATCAAAATATGCAAGTACAATGCTAACCTGATTGTTTGCAGCTGAGGGGAGAGGGGTAGGAAGGGAGAGTGGAAGGAAATTTTGTAACTTGAAAATATGCATGTGGATGAAAATAAATACATATATATATATTTTTTTTTAAAAAAAGAACTTTAGAATTGATTGTACAGCAATGGGAGACACTGGTGCAAGACTGCCCAGTATGGTGTGCCCTCATAAGTGAGGGTGCTGCACTCTATGAGGAAGGCAGAATTGAAGCAGCTCAAAGGAAACGTGACATCTGTAAGTTTAGTGTAACCACCCCAGGTGTTCACATGGACTATTTGTGGCCAACCTGTAGTAGAGCATTCTGAACTCACATTATGTCAAATTTAAGATTTTACATTAATGTAATTTATCTCAAGCATAGTGATGTCATTTTGGTCATCTTCTATAACAAAGGACGAGAACCAACCAAGGTGGAATATATTTATGCTGAAAAACTATATTAGAGTCATTTTATGCATTTCTTCAGAAGTCTGACCTGTTGAGTGGAATGTAATTGATATATTGTAGTTTGTTCTTCCTTAGTCTAGAGGTGACAGCTACAGATTCCCTTGTTGCTCCAACTGTCATGCCATTTTTCATAGTGTTATTCGAAGTTGCATGAGTATAGCCCATATACTCTGTTTAACAAGCAACCTGTTCCCACTGCACATAGAGGCTTCTGGTGAGACTTAATCACTGATTATTCTTTTAATTTTCCTATCATGAAAAAAAGAAGACAGCTAAAAAACACAATAGATAGAAGATTGAACCTGAAGCCAGGAAGACCTGAGTTCAATTGTTACCTCAGATACTTCAATTTCTGTTTTTGTTATGTCTTTCTACTAAATATCCACCTGTAAAAGCAAACTGATGTAAATTCATTAAATGAAATTGAGATCTTGATAACTGGCAGTTATCACTGGGAAGCACAGAAGAGCAGGAGCTGGATCTGTTAGCCCAAGAGAAAGACAACTCCCCAGTTCTTCATCAATACCTCTATTATTCTGAAGGGTAAATGTAGTCTTGCTCAGAGATTTGGCTTGTCTATTTGTGCAGAATGAGAGTTGGGACAAGGATTCCCAAAGCTTTGAAAGAACTATACAAAGAAAAAGCAAAAAACAATCCCTCCTTTACAACATATAAATTTATAACATATCCTCTCAGTATGGAATATATAGAAATAAGATAAATTTAGTGGAGATGTTTCTACTTGGAGGACCAGGAAGAGTCTCCTGGAGAAAGTGGAACTTTTGCTGGGTCTCAAAGGGAGTCAGGAAGTCCAAGTTAGAGGATGGGAAGAAGAGAATATTGAACAACCAATACAAAAGCATTGGAGTTGGGAGAAAGTATCATGTTCAAGACAGCAGGGTCCAATAGGACTGGATCATAGAGTGTATGGAGGGGAGAAATATTTGGGAATAGGTCAGGAAGTAAGGAACTTTAAGCACTAAACAGAGGCATTTATGTTTAATCCTGGAGGTCATAGGTAGCCATTTGATCTTATTGACCAAAAAGAGGGCAGGAAGTGACATGGGCAGAAAAATTCTTTTAGGAAAATCATTTTTGGCAGCTGAGTGGAGGTTGGATTAGAGTATGTAGAAATTTAAATCAGAGAAACCAATTTGAAGGCTATTGCAAGAATACAGTTGAGAGATCACCATAGGCTTAAATTAGGATGGTGTCTATGTAAATGGGAAGAAGGGGATGTAAGTGAAAAATTATGGTGAGAAAGAAATGACTAGATTTGACAAATGATTGTACATGAGAGGAGTCAAAAATGACACCAAGACTGACTAACTTGAATGATGGTGTGCCCCTAACAGTAATAGGCAAATTTAGAAGAGGAGATATATGAAGGAAGATAATGCTGAGTTATGTCGTGGACATCCTGAGTTTGAGATACAACCAGATCAAAATTTTCAGCTGGTCTTTGGTTAGTAATATGAGACTGGAACATAGGAGAGATCAAGAAATGTTATGTGTGTTGTGTGTGTGTGTGTGTGTATGTGTGTTTATAATATATATTATATACATTCCTCTATGTAATATATAAGAACATAAGATATTATGTGTGTTTTACATATAAGATATAGTATATATATAGTTATACATATGTATATGTATGTATATATGTATATATATATATATATATATGAATCTGCATCAGGAAAGGGTGATAATTGATATGATGTCATTAATAAGTGAGGAAAAATATACAGAGGATAGAGAAAAGAACCTAGAACAAAGTTTTGGGGGACATCCAAAGTTAGTGGTCAAGACACAGATGAAAAGACAAAAAAGGGGCAACTAGGTGGCACAGCAGATAGAGCAGTCTTGGGGTAATAGACCTGAGTTCAAACCATACATTTAATACTTTATTTGCTATGTGTCCCTAGGCAAGTCATTTAACCCAGATTAACCTCACCAAAAATCAAAACAAAATAAAATCCACACAAGAAAAACCAGAAACAACAACTATAAAAAACAAGAGAAAGAGAGAGAGCCTGGGAGTGGTCTGACAGGTAGGAGGAAAACCAAGAGAAAGGAGAGTCACAAAAATATATAGAGAAGAGAGTATACAGGAGGATTGTGTAATTGCATGTCTTTTTTAAATTATAGGTTCTTATTCTGAGATCTATGGACTTTATTTTGATAACTATTTCAATATGATTGGGGTTTTTTCCTTTGCAAGGCAATGGGGTTAAGTGACTTGCCCAAGGTCACACAGCTAGGTCATTATTAAGTGTCTGAGTTCAAATTTGAATTCAGGTCCTCTTGACTCTGGGACCTGTGCTCTATCCACTGCGCCACCTAGCTGCCCCCGTGATTGGTTTTCTTTGCAGTGTTTTGTATTAAGGGTCAAGACAATAGAGTAACAGGAAAAAGTTTAATCTGGTCCCTCCAACATAACTCCTTTTACAATGATCTAGAAATACACTAGACCTAACATAGAGACAACTACAAAACTGGAGTAGGTTTTGATTTAGGAGATTGCTGCACAGTACATTTCAGAAGACCCGACCCAGGCTGGGACACTGACCTCATGCAAGATACAAAACAAATTCCAACTTTGGTCTTACCTACCTAGTTTCGGTTCACAAAACTGAGATAGATTGACAAGGGATCCAATGTCCAGTAATAGGGTTCCAGGTTAAAGAGTGGTCGTGGACCCTAAACCCTGTACTGAGAAGCAGCAGAGGCTGTATGGTTGCTTAGCTGTTTGACCCAATCACTGGGGCAGGGACTAGGTTCTACTGCTAGCCCAGTCTGAACCTTGTAGTAGAATGACTAGCCCAGGAATTGCTGACCAAAGAAAAGCCTGCAATTTGGTTATTCTGAACCTTCAGAGCTTTTCAGCTGGACCCACAGTGACTGAGTCCAGTAAGCAATCTACTGGAACTTCCAATCAGGAAAACCCCACAGATTCAAACCTGGTTCAGGAACTTAATAGAGTTCAGACAGGAAGTCAGTGAGTTGACTTTGTTCTGGTTCATACCACTTGAGATCCTGCAATGCCATGAGCAGAAAGACCCTAAAAGTACACAAAGCCTAGTCCTAAAATAAAGTCTGATCTCAGAGAGTAGAATGAAATTATGAGCAAATAATCACATCAGGAAGCATTATTATGGTGACAGGGATGCTCAAGTACAAACCCAGAAGAAGAAAATAAGTCCAAAACATCAACTAGTAATACCTTAAAGAAAAACCCACTTTGGACACAAGTCCACTAGAATTACTAGAAGACACAAAGCAAGAATTTTAAAAAAAAAGCTAAAAAGGATTTCAGAAGCAAAATGAGAGAGAGTGGTAGAGGAAAAAATGAGAAAAGAAATGAGAAAAAAAGAAATTATAGCTGTAGAAGAAAAATATGGAAAGAGAATTAACAATTTGAATCAAAATTTTTTTTTTTTGCAAGGCAATGGGGTTAAATGGCTTGCCCAAGGCCACACAGCTAGGTAATTATTAAGTGTCTGAGGTCAGATTTGAACTCAGGTACTCCTGACTCCAGGCCAGTGCTCTATTCACTGTGCCACCTAGCTGTCCCTTGGATCAAAATCTTAAGTAATTCTATGAATTTTATTTTATGCTCTTAAAAACATGATTCTGAAAAAGGGCTCCATAGGCTTCATTGGACTACCAAAGGAATTCACACACAAAAAAGGTTATGACCCTGCTTTAAGGTCATGACACTATGCCCCAGGAGGCCATGAACTCCACTTTGGGGACCATCTCCTCTAAATGTGTGACTGAAGGTTTTTCCTCTGGAATGCCCAGAGAAGGCTGGCAAGATGATTGTTTTTCTATAATTCAACAAACATTTATGAAGGGACTATCATAAAGTGGGTAGAGGAAGCCTTTAGCCCCATGTGATAGGCACCCCTGTTGGCTTCATTGCAATGTTGGCTATACTTGAATGAATTGAATCAGAGTCTAGTCCAATTCTAATCACTTGTGAGTAGGGAGCTGAATCTCCACAGGCTCTTAAAGAGCAGTGTGGTCCTGAAATAGAGTGCCAGATGAAAGGGATTTCCTGAGAATACAGTAAACAATTCATGAATTTTTCCTATCCTAAAGAAAAAATACAAGTAGTCTATAAATACTAATAATTTGTTGAGAACAATAACAGCTCAAAGAGGTATACCCAAGTAATCCTAGAACAAATGTCTTTATTAATGTGTGAAAATATAATGCTGCCAGTGAGGATAGACTGTTGGACTACTTAACTGATTAGAGAAAAGGTGGGGAGACTTCTTAATTTTGGTCTGCAAAGACCCTCGATTATAGTATCCAGAAAAATTCTCCATGGAACTATAAGTGGGGTGAGATAACAGGGATGTGGTTCCAGGGTGCTGATATTTAGGGGGTCCTGGATATACTTTTAATCGCATTAATACAGTTGAGCTTCTCATCTATGATTAATTAAAATAGGAAGCTATCTGCTTGTAGCTCCTGGCCACACTCCAGTTGAGCTCTTCCCTGGTCTGCCTGCTCCCCTGTTGCCACCTCAGGAGCATTTGAGACAGTATTTTGCCCCCTCTCACCTCCCCCCCGCCCAGTTACCTCAGGCACAGTTTCTCCCTTTTATCCTCATGCCAAGCACAAAAATTGCATTTCCTTGGGAACATTCCATGAAGAAACAATTTATTGATTCAGACTCTTGGAGCTAGAAGGGAGAGTAGGTTCATTTGGTTGGATCTAATTGCTTTATGGATGAGAGAATGAAGTCCCAAAGTGGTGCAGTGATCTAACGCCACTCACCTAGTAAATCACAAAACATAATCAAATTCACTTCCTAAAAACTCAGTCCCATGGTTTTTCTGAAGACCCCCATGTTGTCTTGTTGCCTCATTCTGGAATTCCTGCCCCAAAATTCTACCAGGAGTTTTTTTTCATGAAATTCTTCATTCATTCAGTTTTGCCATCACTGACTCTTGTTTCAATGCAATTGTTGGGTTAGGGACAACATGTCTGGCAAAATGTTTGCCCTAAGAAGAAATCAGATTAGATGCAAGATGTCCCCATGCCAAGGGAAATCTATGGCAGAGTCTCATGTCTGCCCTAAGAACAAGAAGCAAACAAAAGATGGGTAATGAAGATAATGATCTCATTGCCAAGCCAGAAGGCTCCTGGCCTGGAGGTTGGGGAAGGGGCACTGCAGCTGTGCTGGGGTTTCCTTCTTCCATGTTTCTCAAGACCATCTGTTTCAAGCAATGACACCAAGCAGCTTCCTTTTGGAAAGGTCAGTCACAGTCAGTGTTGGGGTAAAGCCTAAAGCTGTCTGTGCATGCTGAGAGACTGCAGCTTGGCTTGGGTACCCCTGGGTCTGCACCCGGCTCTCCACGCCAGCTTGACTCCCTATGATAATTAGCCATCTGTCTGTAGCTCCTCAGAGAAAGACTGTGGGAAAGGTAAGCCAAGCTAAGATTCACTCTGACAATACTATAATGGAGCTGTGAGGAAGCCCCTAAGGCCTCTGTGAAGCCCTAAGCAAACCACTGTGGAAATTCTAGACCACAAGAATCAGTCCCTGGGATAGATCCCATCTTTGGATAGAATTTAATGTTGATCATTTGAGAGATGACTTATTCTGCCAGGAGTTCCCTACCAGAAAGAATACTAGATCTTGAGTCAGAGAGCCTAGGGTTGAATTCTTTCTCTCTCTCTCTGTTGTTTGCTACCTGAGTGTTATTGGGTAATTCATTTGATTTTAATTTTCTCATCTACAAATGAGGCGAGGCAGCTAAATGGCTCAGTGGATAGTGCACTGGGCTGGGAGTCAAGAAGACTTGAGTGCAAATGTCCCCTCAGACCCTGGGCAAATCACTTAATAACCTCTGTTTATTTTAATCCACTGGAGAAGGAAATGGCAAAGCACTCTAGTATCTTTGCCAAGAAAACCTCATAAACAGTATTGGTGGCTATGGCAGGGGTGGGAAAGTTTTTCTGCCAAGGGACATTTGGATATTTATAACATCATTTGCCTGCTATATTTGTTCAAACAATTAATTCACCCCTAATTTATTGAATTTAGAGTCTCACCCATGGTTGTTGGAGCAGGTACCTGACCACAGCCTTTATACAGTTCTGATGTTCCCCTCCCTTCATTGATGGGGTCGCAAAGAGTCAGACATGAATGAAATGAAGCAGATATGGTAGATAACTTTTATATATGAAAGAACAGCTAAATAAATAAAAAAAATAATTTATTGTTATTATTCCAAGTGCTGGAGATAAACATAAAAAGCAAAGACAATCCCAACATTTGAAGCAATTATAATTAATGAGGGGTGGGTATGGGGGTAGTGGTGGCCAGGGACTGGTTCTTTGGTTTGGAAACTTACAGAGTTGGTGAATAGAGGCATAACTGAGTAGATTAATAGTGCTTTGTCTTAGACCAGTGGCAGAATTGATTTGATCCTGATTTGTGGTTCCAACACTGGAGTAGGATGAGGAGGAAGATGGGGCAAACAAGGGTAGGGTATCTATGGGGATATAAGGAAGAAGAGAATGTTGAAGAATTGAGAATGAAGTGAGGCATAACTTGGGCACATCCTGAACCAGGAGCTCATCAAAGGAGGCAGAGGAAGACATGGCAGAAGTTTATATATGTAGACACATGCATGCAAATGCATATTGTGTGTGTGTGTGTGTGTGTGTGTGTGTGTGGTGTGTTATGGGAGACTGACCAATGATGGCCTAATTCTTAGGGCTTATCAGTATTCCAAGTTTGGTTTCAGTCCCAGGGAGGTTTATGAACATGTTTCTGGATATATGTATTAAAGGAGCCCTTTGCCCTGTTTTCTGCTTACAAAAAGCATTTTTTGCTGCTGAGTCATAACTGAGTAGACATAAAAATGATTTGACTGTATATAAAAGTTTCTTCCTCCCTTCTCTGAAGAAATGATATATCCAACCCTAACCTTTCTTTCAACTTCCATTTCCAACTTCCTCCAATTGTAGCTGGACTTGGAGGGAGGAAAATACGGGTTCAAATTTGGTCCTACAATGCCTATCAGCCTCAAATTCTTCAATTGCAAAATGTGGAAAATTACTTCTTAAGATTGTTGGGATGATCAATGAGATTTGTTTTAGCATGACAATGGCTGACATGAGGTAGGTGCTTAATATATAATTCTTTCTTTTCTTTAGACATCTTGAATAATGTTCCTTAGACATCTCAAACTCAACATATCCCAAATGGAAATCTCATAGTCCCTCCAAACATTCCCCTTCTTAACTTCCTTATTAATGTCTAGGGAACCACCATCACCCCATCTAGGGTAAACAACCTAGGTATTATTCTTGACTCTTCACTCTCATTTCCCATATCTAGTCAGTTATCAAGTTCATTCATATCTAATTCCCATCTTTGTTAACATCTTCTCCCCATCCCCAGCACCCCACACTTCTCTCCTCTGACATAGCAATCACTTTGCCCAGATTATTGTAATGTCCTGTAGGATGTCTCTTGCCTCATCTTTCCCTATTCTAATCTATTCTCCATTCACCTGTCAAAGTAATCTTCCAAAAGTAGAGGTTTGACCATATCACTATCCATTCCACCCCCCATTCAGCAAATACTTGTGGCTTCTCAATACCTTCAGGATGGATTTTTAAACCCTTCGTAACCTCAGCTCTGAGGAGAAACAAATTTGACTAAATCTTTGGGAGCTAAGCAAAAGACTGACTCATTGATCAGCACTATTGTATGATGATCACTTATGATAGATTTAGATCTTCTTAGCAATACATCCAATGATCCAAGACAATTCCAAAAGACTTGTAATAGAAAATACCATCCACATCCAGAGAAAGAACTATGGAATCTGAATGCAGATCAAAGCTCACTATTTTTAATTTTTAAAATTTGTTTTATGTTTTTCTCCTATTTTTTCCTTTTGGTTCAGATTTTTGTTTTACAATATGACTAATATGGAAATATGTTTAACATAGTTGTACATGTATCACCTTTATCAGATTATTTGCTATCAAGGGGAGGTGGGAAAGAGGGAGGGTGATAGAAAAATGTGTAACTCAAAATCTTACAAAATATAGATGCTGAAACTATTTTTACTTGTGATTGAAAAAATAGAATTTAAAAAGATTTTTAAAAACAGAAAGGGAGAAAAGGTGTGCATGGTGGCGAGTAACCTGTAATAAGCCTGGAAATATGGACTGGAGGCAGATTGTGAAGGGCTTTGAATGCAAGAGAGGAGTCTGTGTTTTATCCTAAAAGCAGGAATTTCCTACTGGCATTTCTTGAGGCCATGTGATAGGATTGGATCTTTCTTTAAAGTCTTTAAGAACTTTAAAAACATAACTGACAATGGGGTAGGATCCAGATAGGAGAAAACAAAACAGAAAGACAACATTGGAGGATATTGCATTAATCCGAGAGAGAGATGTTCTGTGATGGACCTACTGTATAATGTGGGCAACTTGGAGGAAAGGCTATGTTGTTCCCTCTCTTTGTATCCCCAGTGTTTAGCAGACAGAAGAACTTAATAAATGTCTGCTGACTAATTAGTGGTTATAAGTAGTCAGTTAGTCAACAAGCATTTATTTTTTTTAGTTAAAAAAAAATATTTATTTATTTATTTTTCCAACTAGAAGTAATGGTAGTTTTCAGCAATTATTTTGGCAAGGTTTTGAATTTCACATTTTCTCCCTCCCTCCTACCCCCAAAGAAAGCAATTTAATATGGACTCTTTGTATCACCATGCTGAACATAGATCCATATTAATCATTCAACAAGTATTTCTTAAGTGATCACTATTTACGAGGACCTGTGCTAAATTCTAGGGAATAACACAAAAGCTAAAATTGTCCCTCCTCTCAAAGAGCTTACATTCCAATGGAAGAAAAAAATGTAAATGGCTATATACACATAATATGTCTGTATGATATATACAGAGTAGAAGGAAGGTAGGCAATACCAGTTGCAGGGAGTAACAGAAAAAATCTCTTTTAAGAAAGGTGAGGAGACAAGGAGGGCATTCTGTCACAGGTCAGGATGAAGACCTGAGCTGGGTGGTGGTAGTGACAGAGGAAAAAGTGACTGTAGACAAGAGATATTCTGGAGAAGAAAGAATAAGATCTGTTCATAAATTGAATATATTGGCAACAGAAGGGAATGGAAATACAGCATATAACAAAGAATGAAAAAAAGGTGAAGTTGCATCTGTGAGGTATCAGTTATTATGATGCTACCAAGGAAATCAAGGAACTGAAGACCCTTCCTATGTTCTCCAGATTGGTAGAGTAATTATACCTGTCACCACATCTACCTTACCACCCCAGATAGGGAGAACTGATGATATCCTACAATATTTTACCTTTTTAATATAAAAATTTATCTCATATTTCTGAAGGTAATTTAAAAATCATTAAAGGTCCTGGAGAATAAATAATGAAACATATCCTTGTTCTTAAGTCAGAGTTGTGGAAAACTAGTGTAAAGGAAGTAAACTCTAAGTAATAGGAATGAGTATATTGTTAGATTTGTGTTGAGTCATTTTTTTAGTCATGATCCATTTGGAGTTTTCTTGGCAGAGATACTGGAGTGGTTTATCATTTCCTTCTCCAGCTCATTTTATAGATGATGAAACTGAGGTAAATAGGGTTAATTGACTTGCCCAGGGTCACACAGCTAGCAAGTGTCTGAGGTCAGATTTGAGCTCAGGAAGATGAGTCTTCTGTACTCTATCTACTGGGTCGTCTAGCTGCCCATATTATCATATTGGGTCTTTGTATTGTTTGCTTTTACTTAGCTGTTACTCTATCACAAGGGAGGATTCAATCTAGGGGGTAGAAGGGGAGAAGTCTCCCCCTTTCATAAATGACAGTGTCATAAAAACAAAACTTCATCAGTAAAACTTTTATTTTTTTCAAGCCATCATTGATAATTTTGGAGAGACTAGTTTCAGTTGAGTGTCAGTCTGCTAGCAACAAGTTAAAGGGTTAGAGACTGTCTTGGTTAAAGTTTGTAATGGGAATGTTGCTTTTCATATACAGGTTTTTGATAACTGTTTACTGATTTGGAAATTCAGCATTTATCCTTGTGTTTAAAAAAAAAGCCAGCAATTGTGATAAAGCTCTTGATGAACATAATTGCTAAACTGTATGTGCTACTGCTTGAATGAACCATTGAAAAGGGTGATCAGGAATGAGCCAGGAGGGGAGAGAGATTTAAAAGTGCTAGATCTGCCAGAGGGAGGTTTCTGGTTGAGGGCTCAGGATCAAAGGAGAAAGTTATTTTAACAACTTCCCAGAGCAGAGAGAATATAATATATTCACTAATGTTTCCCTGAACATGACAATGTGGGAAACTGGCTGGCACTGAGTCAGGTGTCCACCATTACCAGTGACCTGGTTTTTGAAATGAAACCTTCCCTTCAAAGGGAGAGAAGCTGAGGGAGTAGCTAGAGAGCAAGCCAAATCCTAAGGAGGAGTAGCTTGGCCCAAAAATTGGGGGAGAGGCTGAATAAAATGACCTACAGACTTGCCTGAATTTTCACCAATATTTTATTAGATCTCTCCCTCTCCCTCTCCCTCTCCCTCTCCCTCTCCCTCTCCCTCTCCCTCTCCCTCTCCCTCTCCCTCTCCCTCTCCCTCTCCCTCTCCCTCTCCCTTCCCTTTCCCTCTCCTTGTTCCTCCCCTCACACATACACACACATAATACAATATCTATCTATCTATCATCTATCTATCTATCTATCTATCTATCTATCTATCTATCTATCATCTATCTATATTTTTTCTTTGTGCAAGTACAGATCATCTAATATGGAGGTACCTATATCATTCTCTCATCTAACTATTCCTTCTTTGTCTCCTTTGCTAGATCTTTGAGTCATGCCATTCTCACTACCTGTAAGTGATATTAAAACTCTGTTCTGGGACCTCTTCTCTTTACCCCTCCTTTTTTTACCTGATGATCTTTTTAACTTGAGGATTTTCCATAATTTCAATGATCATTCTTGGTAGAATATCTTCAGATCTATTTCTCCAACCCTAATCTCTCTTTTGACTTCAGTGTCATATCACCAATTGCCTATGGAACATCTCAAATTGGATGTCCCATTGACAGACATCTCAAAGTCAACATGTCCAAAACAGGCTTCCTTATTGCTCCTCTCCAAAACCACTGCTCTCCTCAGCTTCCTTATTACTGTCAAGGGTATCGTCACCCTCCCAAGAATACAGGCTTATAACCCCATAGTCCTCCTTAGAGCTTTCTTTGAACTCAGTTGCTTGTACTGTCATTTCTACATTCACATCTACATTTCCTCTCTACATACACAGCTTTGCACCCTAGGGCAAACCCTCATCACCTCATGCTTGGTTTATTGCAACATCCTTCTGGTTGGTTTTTCTGCCTCAAGACTCTCCCAGCTTCAGTTTATCCTCCATTTACCTGCTGTAAAGTTCATCCTTAAGCTCAGATCTGAACATGTTTTCCCCCCATTCAATAAACTCCAATAATTCTCAGTCTTTCACAACCCCTCTTCTTCCTACCTTTTCAAGTTTTTTACGTGGTATCCCCCCCCCCCCAATACTACATGATGCAGTAACAATAGCCTACTAGCTGTTCCTTGGATATGACACTCCATTCCTGATTCAGCTTTTCATTGGTTGCCCCCCATGCTTGGAATATTTTCCCTCCTCTCCTCCAAATCCTGATTTCCCTATCTTTTTTTCAAGACTCAACTCAAATCCTACCTTCTACAAGACCCCTTTCCTAATCCCCTCTCCTCCCACTTCCAATTTCTGAGATAATCTATTAATACTGTTTATATCATCTATATGTCATATATTTTATATGTATTTATGTAGTAAATCCATATACACAGTTATCTACATATTGTCTTCCCTCACAATTTAGAAAGCAAGTCTCTTGAAATGAGGAACATTGTTTTTGCCTTTCTATAAATTTTCAATAGTTTCTAGAAATCAATACTTCAAAACATTAATAAAATTTTTTTGACTGATTAACTGACTAGCTTACTCTTGCCTTTAGGATAAAATCTATATAAACTTCTCTTTGGCTTTTTAAAAACTCTTCATGACCTCTCTCCAAACTACCTTTCCAGTATAATTCTTATATCATTCACTCACCAAACTCTAAAGCCAAACTGTACTTCTTTCTTTTCCTCACATATAACACACCATTTTTCATCTTTGTGCCTTTGAACTGATCATTTCCCTCCCTCCCTGAAATATACCTAACTTCTTTGCCTGTAAGAATCCCTTCTTTTCTTCAAAATTCTACTCAAGCAACACCTACATGAGCAACACCTGCTGATCTTTTCAGGGGTTAGAGCCTCCCCAATCTTATTTATTTGGATTATAGTTTGTGAGGACATTTATTTAAATATTATCACCTTTAGAGCAGGAACTATGTTTTTAAGCATATAGCTGATATTTTTAATTGATTTTTACTTTGTTTTTCTTTTTTGGACATTATATATCCTATTCTTTTGGTTCTGCTTTCTGTGAGTTCATACAAGTTTCTCCAAGTCTTCTAAATTCTTCATATTTATTGCTTCCTGTGGGACAATAAGATTCCACAACTTTTCTATGCCACAATTATGCCTTCTGCACCCACCTATACACCTGATCTATATCACTTTTCCCTGGCTTCAACCATGACAGACATTAAAATCACTCTCATTAATCCTCTGGACTAATACCAGGTGTTGTGATCTAGAACTGACTCAGACTGGGTCAGTGGTTCAGATTCAGGACTAGAAAGAAATGAGACTCTTGTAGACTGCTTTACATGTAACAACAGATATACAGAAAGATGCTCAATGAGAAAATGGTACTATCTGAGGTAGATATAATCTTCTTTGTCTCCGTATGGAAATACATATGGAACGACTCCCGTGAAAGCAGGTTATGTCAATTCTAAGAGACCTTAACTCTTCTGGGATTGCCTTTTTTGAGCCCATGGTGACTTGGAAGCCCTGCCAGTAGTGTGAGCTCTAGTGCCCTGGATCAATCAAATCTTAAGCAGAGCTTCACTGTCTTTCAGGGAAAACTAGACCAGTTTTATGTGACAGGGTCTTGGGTGACTGGAAATTCATGTCAACTGTTTGAGCTCAGAACGATCAAGTCTCAGGGAGGGTTTCCTTGCTTTTTAAGGAAAAATTATTCCAATTTACAATCTAGGGAACTTAGTAGTAGATAGATATTGCTCCTACTACAAAGTCATTTCACCAATCCTGAGCATCCTATTTTAGATGCCTTCCTACTTTTTGCTATTCCTTTTAAATTACTAGTTCCCAAACTAGAAATAGTACTTAGAATAAGGTCTGAACATGACAGAGTACAAGGCAACCATCACTTTTCAAAGTCTGAGCATAATATCTCCTTTAAAGTTTTGACAAATCACATTAGTTCTTTTTGGTTGTCATATCATACTATTATCTTGTATTTATCCTGTAGTCCATTAACCACCTCCCCCTGAATTTTTTGGAAAAAAAACTGTCATCTAGCCATGGCTCCCTACATCTTTTTAATTCTGAAATACATTTAAAAAAACTCAAGTATAAGACTTTACCTTTGCTCTTATTAGAATTGCTAGGTGGAGCAGTGATGATAATGGACCTGAAGAAGGACCTCAGAAGACCTGAGTTCAAATTCTGATTCAGATTTTACTATAATGTCCCTTCAGCAAGTCACTTAATCTCTGTCTTCCTTTCTCCATGTGTTAAATTGGGACTGTTGTGAGGATCAAATAAAATAAAATGAGCATAGTGCTATGTAAAAGTGAATATCTATAGAAATCTGAGTGATTATCATTCTTATTAAATTATATGTAATTAGAATTAGTTCAATGATCTAGCCTGTTAATATCTTTCTGGATCTAAGTTTATCACTCATTATCTATCTCTCCCAGACTTATATCAACTATAATTTTAATGGTATTCTATGCCTTTTTGAGGCAATTTCAACCAATTGCAAATCCATATAAAAAGTGATATTGCTTAATAAAAAATCTCTATCTTGTCTGCAAGAATGTCATGACTTCATAAAATCTTGGCTAAAATGGACATAAACTAAATCTGTAGCAATTTTTTTGATCTACCAGTTTAATACCCTTTTCAAATAAGTAAATGAGGATAGTCTGTCATGTTGTTTTTAATGACTCCAAGTCAGCTGTTTGTGGTACTTTCTTTGTTAGATGTTCATTACTTTATAAAAACGTATTCTTGAATTCTGTCTTCTATTCTTTCTTTCATTTCTTTTGTAAATGACTTGCCCAGGGTCTGAGACAGAATTTGAACTCAGGTCCCCCTGACTCCAGGGCTGGTGCTCTATCCACTGTACCTCCTAGCTGTCCCTCTATTCTTTCTTCAAGAGAAATCCCTCATTCCCTCAACAGTTCTTCATATAACAAAATCCCAGGCAATTCACCAACTTGGTTACCCTACTCTGAATGGTATTGACCTGTCAACATCTTTCTTAAGATGTTGTTTCTGGATCTGATCACATTCAGATGTCGCTTGACCAGGGTTTGGTATATATTTGGACTATCACCTTGGTCTGGAAATTATGTTTTAACTAACCTAGCCTAAAACTGATTTAATGTTTTTGGATGCTCTGTCAAACTATTGCTTCAGATGGAGGTTGCAGTATTTAAACTTCAAGGTTTTTTCCCAAATGAATTGCTATCAAATTGTGCTTCCTTCCCTCATCCTGTACTTGTGTAATTAATTTTTTTAACCCAAGAGATGAACTTGGCATTAATCATATGAAATTCTACTATAGGATCATAGAACTTTAGAGCTGGAAAGAATCATAGCTCTCCTCTAGCTCAACTTCTCTTACTTTACAGATAACAGAGGCCCAGGAAAATTATTTGACCAGACCAGGGTATTGGGAAGTACCAAAGAAATCATACATACATCAGCACCCTTGTTTCTCTTTAATTATCATGAAAGGCAGAACTTAGGTTATGTGACCATATAAGCGAGTATTCCAGAGTCAAGAAATGATCTCCCTGTATTTCCAGAATTATAATTACTATTTGAGGTACTCTATATTGTGGAAGAGCACTGGATTCTTGGTGGTTTTAAAGACACTTGAAACTTTATCAAAGCTATCATGGTCCTTCTGCTTACACATTGAGTTCTGGCAAGTGATAGCATTGGACTACAGCTTAAAGAGAGAGAGAGATGAGAAGAGGCTTTCAAGAGTCTTCAGTAGGATTTTAAAACTGTACCACATGTCAATCACTGGATAAAGACTTCATTAAAATATTTGGAATTTGACTTATTTTGAACTAGGGGCATGAAAAGTAGAGGCAACTGACATTAGAATTATGTGACTTTCCAAATACTTCAATAGACTTGTGGTTTTCTTGTTTCCATGGGTACTGTTCACTAACCCATCTATACCTCTTTTATTCTGTATAGAGTTTTGTCTTCTCTATATATTTTCATAAATATTCTGTTAAAAATTTACTTAATATGCTGGATGTCTTCTTAATTTTTTCATAAACATTTCTGAAAATCAATATTAAAAGTGTTCTCTTTTTTTAATCTCCCTGTGATGCAACCTTTGGAAATTGTCTGCCTTGCCCATCTTAGTGCTAGTTCTATTATCCTGTCCACTTAAAGCATCATCCTGGGGAACCCCTCTGTGTCTCAATTTCCTCTTCGGTAAAACTGGATTGAGAACACCTTTGTCTCACAGGGTTGCTAAGATGGGTCAAACGAAATAACAAATATAAGACAAACATCACAAGAATATAGCAAACGATAACAAAAATAAGGGAAAGTGAAAGAAGAAAAAAAGAAGAAAACCCCAACCATAAAGTCCTCTAAAAAACTGTGAGGTATTGCGATTGTTGCTATTTTTCTCAGAAATGTTGAGTTCACAGCTCAAATTCCATCCAGCAAGAAAAGCCACATTTAAAAGACAAAAATGAAATCAGACAGACAACACTTTAAAAGACAAGATCAGTGTCTGTCTGTCTGTCTGTCCTGAAGCATTAGAAAGAGCTCAAGTATATGCCTTCATGTATTTATGGTTCTTCACTATTTAATTCACAAATATTTGTGGAGCATTCCATAATACTTATGAAATGAAAAAAAGCAAAGCAATTCCTGTCCCAAAGAAGCTTATATTCTGTTGGAGGAAAACAACTTAATACCTTATAGAGATAAGCAAATATAAGATAAACAGTTTACAAAGAAATTTCAGAAGAGCAGGAGCCAAGAAAGGGTCTTCAGCAAACATTCAATTCTGTCTATTGACTCTATCACTCAGAAGATTTTTGAAGTAAAATAAAATTCACATTATTTTAGAAAGAGAAAAGTTTTGGAAATAAACACTGACATTTCTCTACTCTGGGCTCTGGTAAGTACCTTAGAGTTGCCCCTGAGAATTGTACTTCTCAGTTTTCTATTGGGTAAAAGAAAACAGTCATCTCTTTTGCCATTGGTTTCACTCTTTTCTCCCTTTCCTCCACCAAGGAAACCAGAACCATAAATCCAGTGTACAACTGGAAATATTCCCTTTTCTCCTTTGACTACCTTCTGGGAATTGAGCAAAGGGATAAGGAAATGATAAGAAGAAATGCAAGAAACCATTATGGTTCTGAATACCTAAGGAAAGAAAAATTAGAGGTCAATTAATCCAATATCCTTATTTTATATAAAAGAAAACAGACCTTGAGAGTAAGAGACTTTCCCAAGGTTACACATATGCTAAGCAGCAAAACCAGTATTTAAAATGAAGTCTTATGGGGCAGTTAAGTGACACAGTGTATAGAGCACAGACTCTGGATTCAGGAGGATCTGATTTCAAATCCAGACTCAGTCATTTAATATTTAACTTAGCTGAGTGACCTTGGGCAAACACTTAACTCCATTGCCAAGCAAAAATAAATAAATAAATAAAACCCAGTCTTCTGATTTAGAACCAGTTTTCTTTCTACTTGTCTCTCAGAATCTTTGAAGTTAAGTATGATTAGAGTTAATTATGTAATAGAAGCAGCCAGATATCACATTGATAGAGCACTAGACCTGGAGTCAAGAAGTCCTGAGTCCAAATCTGATCTCAGAAACTCTTTAGCTATGTCACCTAAGACAAATCATTTAGTTTCTATACTACCTCAATTTTCTTATCTGTGAAATGGGGATGAGAACATCTACCTCTCAGGGTATGAGTGAAGATTAAAGAAGTTAATATTTGCAAAGTACTTTAAAAAATCTCAAAATATACTAGTAATTATTTGTTATTTGTCTTAAATTGCTCCTTCTTCTGACCTTTAGAAGTAAATGGACATCATTAGTTAGAAAGGTTGTCCTCACTGGTATTTCAAAAAAGCGAGGGGTGGTGTTGGGGCAGCTAGGTGGCAAAGTGGATAGAGCACCTGCCGTGGAGTCAAGAGTTCCTGAGTTCAAATCCGGCCTCAGACACTTAATAATTATCTAGCTGTGTGGCCTTGGGCAAGCCACTCAACCCCATTTGCCTTGCAAAATCCTAAAAAGAAACTTTTTTAAAAATTAAAAAAGTGAGGGGTGGGGGAAGACAAATGATCAAAATGAATCACCAATATTTGCTATCATAGAGATTTGAAGGATCTTCTTGTCCACAGAATTAAGTCTCTGAAAAGAAGCAGAAACCAATAACTGCAAAAATCTGAGTTGAAAATAAACGTTTTTTGATTCATATTATTTTAAAATAAATATATCTTTGGTTCATCATCCTATCTGAAACTTTTAAGGAGTTAGGTCTCTCAATTCCTTTCTTTTCAGAGTTAAAATAAAAATGCTCTCAATGGATCATAACATGTGGAAAAGAAACATGATGGACTGTGGATAATACTCATAGTGAAGATTAGTAGGCTTGCTCAAATTTAATTCATTGGCACATATTTGGAAAAATTAACAATTGTACATTACAATGAGAGTTTTTACTCCTTTAAAAATATATTTTGAAAGTTCACAACTTCTTTTGTGTAAATGATAAATGGTTAGGTAACTGAAAGACTTAATAAGATACCATGGGGAAAACTCAAACACTCTAGATATTAACAAGAAAGAATTTAGGAATTCATAATTGTTTTAGCAGTGATTTCTGATAAGTGCAGCAGATTAGGCGATTTTTCTTTCTTTCTTTTTTTTGGCAAGGCAAATGGGGTTAAATGGCTTGCACAAGGCCACACAGCTAGATAATTATTAAGTGTCTGAGGCCAGATTTGAACTCAGGTACTCCTGACTCCAGGACCAGTGCTCTATCCATTGTGCCACCTAACCACCCCCAGACTGGGTTATTTCTGATGAATCAGTGATTTTTCTGTTTCAGGCAAGTTTCACTACTCACAGAATTGCCAAAACAGAAGGCCCTTTCTGGAATGGTACATAAAAGTCCAATTTGAAATGGGGAAATTTTCCAGTTAGGTCAATGGATTTGTCTAGCAAATGAATTCAGGATTTTAATAATTTATAAAAATTCACTTTGATTTGGACTAGTTTTTGGAGCATGGAAACTGTTAACAAACCAATGGGATTGTATTGAAATAGCACATGGAAATTTCATTCCATTTCCATGGATCCCCAAAAGGAAACTGTTGGATTTTATTTCTCTGACCCCATGTTCTCTGTCAATTCTACTCAGTCAGTTCAGAAAAAAATTAATGAGTTTGTCAGGGATAGAGGAGATATTCATAGTCACTAGTACCTATGCTTTACCATAACTTGAATATCTTTATCTAGTAGCATACCATTAAATCCAAGACTGGACAGATCATGCCAGCTGCTGCTCTGAACATATCCTTGGAGAGCATTATACAAATTATGCTTATCTTTAAACTTTGAATTCACTGGAGTAAACACTTTTTCCTATATAAGCTCTCTATTTCCCCTCAAATGTCATTTGAACCCATCATTTCTGCCACCTGTCCTGCCCTTCTAGCCTTATCTTCATCTAGTCAAAACATACTCATTCTTGTAACCCATCTTCTTCATGAAGTCTTCCCTGAGTCCTGCTATTCATATTGATTTCTCCCCTCTGAATCACTGTGACACTTGTTCATGCTTCACAACCTCAATACTTGTCTCTAATGAACCCTTTCCTGAGCTATATTCACCTGCACTCACTTAGACATATAGTGATCCCTGGTCAATGTAAGAATGAATGAAAAGCCCATGCAAAGCACAGTGCTAAGAGTAATACATACAAAAAGGCAATACAGTCTCTGCTCTCAAAGAGCTCATGGGAAGCAACATATACAGAAAGCTTTAGCCACAAGTCATATAGAAAAACCCAGTGACCCTTAGGATACTGCAGCAAAGCAAATGGTAAAGTAGTTTCTCAAAATGTCATTTCCATGAATAAAACCATATCTCTTTCAGATGCTGAAACACAGTGCCAATGAGAAGAAATAGGTCACTTCGTTGTTGTTTTTTTACTTTAGATAAATGGATGAATACATAAATTGATAAATTTTACTATTACTAATTAATAGGATATGACATGTATATATTAAACAAAAGCAATGTATATCACATTTGCTGTTAGCACAAATGACTATAAGGACCTCTTCATGGTGAAATATCCCTTGAGATATATTTGTAGGATTTTTATAGAATAGAACAATAAGGTAGTAATTGGAGAAGAAGTGGTCCATTTTTACCTTATATCAGTAGGGGATGGGGGGCATCAGTAGGGTCAGAGGATTTTGGACTTCCTATCAGCATCGTATTCCTAGTAGTATTCTCAGAATAGCTGGTGTGATGTCTGCATCAGGAGACAAGGACAAACAAAAGACTTGAAGAAAGGCAGCTTTAAAATTACTAGGAGCCCAGTAGAAGGGTCTAATGAGAACTTCACGATGGAGAGAAAAAAAAAGACTTTCAGACAACTAAAGAGTGTTTGGTTCCTTAAGTGGAGCTTAAATAGAAAAATATGGCACATATAGTCTCTGGTGCTATCTCCCAACCTTCATTCACTATTCCAGGTTGAGTCCTCAGAGGCCAACTGCACCATCCTCCCCCACCCCAGGATTCTAGGGGTGCTCCTGAGGTGGGTGAGTGGTTTTTCTAGTATGTTGCTCAGTTGTCCCCACCTGAATTAACTTGCTTTTCTCTATGATTATCAATCAATATCAATTAGTCAGCTAGATTTAATTTAGCTTTTAGAAAGAAGTATTTAATAAGGTGGTATAGTAAGAACAATTGGTACGAAACATACCTCCTCCAGGTTTTTGACACCCTTTCCTTCCAGTATTTACAGAGTTCTGATGTAAGAGGGTTTAACCTTATAAAAATCAGGTGTCAGAGGAATAAGCCCTTGATTGCTAAAAGAGGATTGAAGAGGTGGTCTTTTAAAAAAATGTATTTTTTTCAATTATATGTAAAGATAGTTTTCAGTTTTTCTCCCTCCCTCTCTTCCCTCCCCTCACCTTGTTAGAGAGTAATCTGATAGAGGTTATGCATGTATAACCATGTTAAACACCTTTCCATGTTGATCATGTTGTGAAAGAAGAATAAGAACAAAAAGAAAAAAAAATACGAGAGGGAAAAACATAAAACATAAGACAAATTTAAGAAGTAAAAATAGCAAGCTTGGGTCTGTATTAAGATTCCATAGTTCCTTCTCTGGATGTGGATGCTATTTTTCATCAAAAATCCTTTAAAATTGTCTTTGATTATCTCACTATTAAAAAAAGAGCAAGTCATTTTAGTTGATCATCACAAAATGTTACTGTTAACGTATACAATGTTCTTTTCTGAAGAGGTGTTCTTGAGGGATGTATACATTTAAGGGGCAGGATTAGGATGAAATAATAAGAGGGATAGATGCTGTAATCTCTTCTCTTTTTATTCTTTCTAACATTCAACACTGACCTAGGGCTATCACAAATTCTTGCTGTTGACTGAATTGGTACAATGATTAGGTAGGTGATAGCTAGAAAAGGCAGTGTGACTTTATGGTTAGAAGACTAGATTTGAAATCAGAGAGACATCTCAAAGCCTATCTTGTGTATTTACTTATAATTGTGACTTTGGACAAATTAGCCTTGCTCTCTGGTCTATTTCCTCATTTGAAAATAGAGGAGGGGAAGATTGGACCAATGTGTTTCTGATTCTGAAGCTGATCTTCTATCTACTATTCTAAGCTAGATAAACTTCTTGAGAGCAAGGACTCTCATAAATGGAAAGAAATAAGTGTGATTTCTAAGATCTCTTCTAGTTTAAAAGGGGGAAGAGATAGTGGGAGATGACTTTTTGCCTCCTCTCCCAGCACCACCATTTTGACAAGTCCTAAGATTTAAAAAAAACTGAGAAAAGACCATTTTCGATACTATGGGTTTTTTTCCCCTAGAAAAACATGTACAGACAGCAGGAAACAAAATAAAACAAAAATATGTTCTCCAGTCAATTTCTAAGTGAGTAATTAAAGGGAGAGCACCCTGTGCAGACAAGAACTAGAAAAACCTTCTCAGAAGGAGGGGGGAGGGATGACATGATGTCCTTGAGTCTTTTGATTTTGATTATTTGGAGCTTTTGGAAATGAGCATTTGGAAAGAACTGAACTATAAAAAAAAAAAGTTTGTTCCTAGCTGGGAATTTTGAAGAACAGAAAGTACCTTCTTTTCTTTGAATTATTTTAACTCCTCCTTTCAAAAGAAGTTTGCACAATTTGTTACCCCTAATTGGAAGGTTCTTTCTCCCACTTTCCCCAAATTCTTCCTTTCCTTGGTTCTCCACTGAGCTCATATTTAGAGCCAGGATTGCAGAACTGATTCTGGTACTGGCAAATTGATTCTTTTCTCTTCCCATCTTGGATTTTTCTTTTGCTTTTATTGCTTCTATGAGGAAAGAAAGTACCTGGTAACTATGTATTTTACCCCCCAAATTTAACTGTCCTCTTCTCCCTCTACCTGTATGGCCTCCTTCTCTCAATGTTTAAATTCTTCCCAGAATAGCTCTTTTAAGGAAGGGTTCAAATCAACCATTCCCTATCCTCTGGACTTTGCCAATATGCTCTCTCTGGTTAGACTGCTTTTCAAACTGCTGAAGCTATCTGGAGAATAGTGGCTTTACTCATTTATCTTCCTTTGCAGCATGTACTGAGAAAGGTCTCTTCAGATGTGAAGTTGAAGTCAGATGAGGGAGTACTTTTTTTCCCCTTTTCCTTTCAACATTTTTATATGTAGTTTAAGCTCCTTGAGGGCAGGAACTGTCTTCTTTTGGCTTGTATTTGTCTCTAGTGCTTAGCATAGTTCCTGGAACATTGTGAGCTCTTGCTTAAATGCTTGTTGCCTTATTAGCTGATTAGAGGTTTTCATATTTGTTTGATAAGGAAATTTAACATTTGAATGTGTGTATATAGGTATGTGTGAAGACTGTACATGTGCAACCTGTATCAGATTATTGTACAGCCCATATCAGATTATTTGTTGCTGTAGGGAGGGTAGAAGGAAGTGAGGGTGGTAGAAAAATAAGGAACTTGCAAAAAGATGAATGTTGAAAACTATCTTGGCATGTATTTGGAAAAAAATAAAATAACTTACGTGTGTGTGTGTGTGTGTGTGTGTGTGTGTGTGTGTGGTGTGTGCTCATGACTCTATTTAGATGTGGTTTGCAGGGCAGAAATAATAGCTCTGGAGGCCCCTTCCCCCAATCCTCTTCAAAGGAAACATTTCTGCCAGGAGAAGCAGGAGATTGAGGCTAGAGGACAGCTATTGATCTCCTCAAAGAGAGGGAGGGTTCAATACTAGAATTATATCTATATGTTCTCTTAGATATTGTTAGTCTAGGGGAAAATTTTTATAGTTTCAAGCTGTACTCCTAATCACTATCCTTTAATGGGAAAAGAATGTCTCAAGCAATATATCCAAGGCTTAACCCCTTTCCTATCAGATACCATTTCCACAATGAACTCATGCAGCAAATAGTGAATAAATACTTTTATCCAAATAGATAATAAACATAAATTGGAGAACATATACATAGAAGAAAATGAATATGCCAGATAATCAATAGATTAAATGAGCATTCTCATTGGGAGCAAGACAACTCAGTTCAAGTAAGAGAAGGGCTCAGGTCCCACTCAAGGAGAAATTCCTTAAATCTCTAATGTAGGAAGTTGGAAATATGAACATGGTTAGAGATTTCCAGTTCTTCTCAAAATTTTTCCCCTCTTCTTTAAGCACCTGAGGAACCTCAGGCAGCAAAAGTGACTCAGTGGATAGAGTACTAGGGTTGGAATCAGGAATATCTAAGGCTCAGATACCCAGTTTCTGCTAGGTCATTTACTTCTTCTTGTTTGTTTCTTCAGTTCTAAATTGGGAGTGATACCTTGCAAGGTTTTGTTATGAGAATAATTGTAAAGGGCTTAGTAGTATATTTTAATTCTATATGTATTAAGTGCTATATAAATATGAGCTATTATTATGGCTTATATATTATTTTTTAAAATTAAAAACATTTTATTTGAGGCAGTGGGGTTAAGTTACTTGCCCAGGGTCACATTGCTAGGCAATTGGCTTATTAATTATTATAAGAGCTTTGAAAAATATAAAAATGTATATACATGTATATGTATAGCTATGTGGATGTGGATGTATATTATAGTCATTGAAACTGCTTTTCTTCCTTTATTTCCAAGAGATGTACTACATAGAATCTTCTTTTTCTTCTTCTTCTTCTTCTTCTTCTTCTTCTTCTTCTTCTGCTTCTGCTTCTGCTTCTGCTTTTGCTTCTTCTCCTCCTCTTCCTATTTTTCTTCTTCTTCAGTTGTTCATTTACTGTCTTATGCTGTACTTTCAAAAGCCACTTCACTACAGATAAAATCTGGTCCACTTTAACTTTGATTTGTGTCTGTCTTTAATTGTGAATAGGGTTGTATGTGGGAGGATTAGTGTTTCATTTTAGAATACAAGAACACAGAAAGGACCAAAGCTCTCAACTTGGTCCAAAAGTGTCAGGTTATCTCTTGGCTAACAATAAAGTTAAATTAAGAAGGGGGGGGGATTATTGTTTTGATTCATCGACTAAATTAGCTAAATTTCCCAAAGAACAGAACTAAATTAGATCCAGGGGTTTCCTTCTCCTCAGGCTAAACAAATCAGAGCTCCATTTTGTTGTCTAGGAAAAGGCCAGCTATGAGTAGCCCACACTATAGTGATGGTCTTTTTTATTCATTCTCCTCTCTTCAGATACAAAGTACAGAACAATGATGGGGAAGAAGGAAATATCACATGGGAGTAGGAAAGGTGTGGCAGGTTCTCCACTACACTCATGTTCCCAAAGCTGGAGCCAGATGAGGGGAGAACTTTTATTTCCTTTTGGCTTCACTTTTAAGCTCACACCAGATCTATAAATGTTATACAAAGACAAAACAAAAGTTCATGTCCTCAAAGAACTTACATTCTGTCAGAGAAAACAACATGTTCATATGTAATTAATCTAAACTAAATGCAAAGTGAATGCTGAGGAATTTACAGGTTGGTAATAGAACTTGAAAGGGCTTGAGAAATTCCTAATATAGAAAGTAGCCCTTGAGCTGTGTCTTGAAAGAAATTAAATCATTTAAGATATAGAGTGAGAAGGGGGGAATATTCCAGGGAAGGTGAATAGTTAGTGCAAAGGGGATGATATTCTGTACAGTAGGACTAGCAGCTAGACTAGTTCGACTAAAGGATGGAGAATGTGAAGGGAGGTGATGAGTAATCAGGTCCAAAAGTGATTCAGTCTAAAGATAAGAAGTATCTAGAACTTTTGAAACAGACATGATAAGGGGTTTGAGCCAAGATGTGGAGTAAAGGGAGGGACTCCTGCAAGATCACCCCCCCCAAACTGCTCCAAATAGCTTTAAATAATGATTCTAACCAAATTCTAGAGTGGTAGAACCCACAAAATGACTGAGTGAAGTAATTTTCTAGCTCAAGACAACATGGAAGATGCATGAGAAGGGTCTATTATGCCAGTATTAGAAAGAGCCTGCAGTGCAGCACAGGCAGCACTGGAGCAAACCCCTCCAACTATCCAGGAACAGACTGCAGGGTACCTGAGTACCTGGGGGCACCTGGTGTCAGTGGGGTATTACCAGATCTCTTTGCCCAGGGATTTCTAAGGACAATTGGGAAGGTCAGCAGAAAAGCACTGCCACACCAGAGTGAGCATGGAGCCCAAGCCAGTACAGACCTTAGTGCAATCCTCAGCACAATCCTCAGCATACACCCAGCCCCAGAGGATCAGGAGCAGACCTGGGAAACCCCCTGGCAGCTGCTTCCAGAGTGCTCAACCCATAGACAGTAAGGCGGTCGGTCCGGGGGAGATTGCAGAGGTCTCTTTACTATCCCCGAGGCAGGACTCTGGCTTTGCCCATACTCAGATCCAATCTTAGGAAAATGAGTAGAAGGACAAAAGAGTTTACTGTCTGCAGTGGAACAGGGACCCACCCCGGCCATCCACAGACCAGAGCACAGGCCAGGAGAGCAGTCAGAGCCTCTCATACGACCTTGGAGGAATCAAGAACTTGCAAGTCCCTAAGGGGTATCTCTGGAAACAGCTGCAAAAATCCTCAAAAGCTTGGTACAGTGTACCCTTCACCCTGGTAACATTATCCCACTTAAAGGATTAAAATCAAGTCATAGGCTGAGGAAATGAGCAAACAACAGAAGAAAAGAAATCTTACCATAGACAATTACTTTGGTCCTATGGAGGATCAAAATACACACTTAGAACATATCAGAGTCAAAGTTTCTGTGTTCAGGGTCTCCAAGAAAAAAAATATGGATTGGTCTCAGGCTATGGAAGAGCTCAAAAAAGGTTTTAGAAATCAAGTAAGGGAGGTAGAGGAAAAATTGAGAAGAGAACTAAGAGTGATGTGTGAAAATCATGAAAACTGAGCCAACAGCTTGGTAAAGGAGATACCAAAAAAAAAAATACTGGAGAAAATAAGTTTGGGTCAAATGGAAAAAGTAGTCCCAAAGGCCAATGAGAAGAAAAATGCCTTCAAAAGCAGAATTGGTCAAATGGAAAAGGAGATTGAAAAGCTCTCTGAAAAAAAATTATTCCTTAAAATGTAGAATGGAGCAAAGAGAACCTGATGACTTTGTGAGAAATCAAGAAACAATAAAACAAAACCAAAAGAAAGAAAATGTGAAATATTTCATTGGGGAAAACTGCTGACCTGGAAATCAGATCCAGAACAGATAATTTAGAAATTATTGAATTATGTGAAAGTCATAATCAGAAAAAGATGTCATTTTTCAAGAAATTCTCCAGAAAAACTGTTGTGATATTCTAGAAGCAGAGGGTAAACTAGAAAATGAAAGAATCCATTGAATACTTCCTGAAAGATATCCAAAAATGAAAACTCTCAGGAATATTATAGTCAAATATCCGAACTCTGAGATATAAATAAACAGAAATAAACAATTCAGATTTCGTGGAGCTACAGTCTTGAAAATACATGATTTATCAGCTTCTACATTAAGGGCTTGTAGGGTTTGGAATATGATATTCTGGAAGGCAAAAGAGTTTGGATTAGACCTGAGAATAAACTCCAGCAAAACTGAACAGACTCTTTCAGGGGAAAAGATGGACATTCAATGAAATTAGGGGAGTTTCAAATGATCAGAGCTGAATAGAAAATTTGTTCTTCAAGTACAGGACTCAGGTGAAGCATAGAGAGGGTGGAAAGGAGGAGCAAATCATGAGTTTCTTAATGATGCTGAATTGCTTGTATTCCTGCATAGGAAGATAATACTGATTACTCTTTTTTTTTTCATTTATTAGAGCAGCTAGAAGGAGCATATATAGACAAGGCACAGGAGAGAATTGTATTTGAAGGTATAATATATTAAAAAGATGTAGTTAATGGAGGAGAAAGAAATATACTTGGAGAAAAGGAAAGGAGAGGTAAAGTTATTTCATATAAAAGAGGCAAGAAAAAGCTTTTTTTCAGTGGAGTGAAAGAGGGGATAGGTGAGGGAGAATAAGTGAACCTCACTCTTATCAGAACTGGCTCAGAGAGGGAATCAATTGAGTATAGAAATCTCTCTTACCCTAGAGCCCAAAATGCAGCCTACTGGCTGCCCACAGTGTGATTTTATGCAATCTCCTGCAGGCTACCGCAGAGCTCTCACTAAAATGGCAAATCAAAATACATTGTCTATTGTTTCAATAAAACTTCTAAAAGTAAGGTTGTACAGCCTTGCCATAGAGAAAATAGGAGAGGAAAGGAATAGGAGAAAGGGCAAAGGGGGAGGGAAGGGGGTTGTAAGTGATAGAAGAGAGGAAAGATCATGGGAGAGGGTAATCAGATACAACACACTTTTGAGGAGGGATGGGGTGAAAGGAAAGAGAAAGAATAGAATAAATGGAGTGGGGGGATAGGATTGAGGGAAATACAGCTAGCAATAGCAACTGTAGGAAAAAAACTATTGAAGTAATTTCTCTGGTGTACTTAATGATAAAAAAAAAAAAAATGCTGTCTATCCCAAAGACAGAGCTGATGGTGTCTGAATACAGACCGAAGCATATTTTTTTTCCACTTTATTTTTCTTGAACTTTCTCTTTCTTTGTGGGGGAGGGAGGTTATGTTCACTTTTACAACATGACTGTTGTAGTAATTTTTTTTTTGGTTACACATTTTTAACTTACACCAAGTAACTTGTTTTCTCAATGGGAGGAGTTGGTGGGAGGAAAGGAGAGAATTTGGAAGTAAATTTTGAAACTCGCTTTTGGATGTAATTGGAGGAAAAAATTTAAAAATAAAACAAATAACCTAAAAAAACTTTTGAAACAGGAGAAGAACATGGTCAGATCTGTATTTTAGGAAAATTGTTTTGGCCCTTGTGTGGAAGATGAATTTCAAGAGACTTGAGGCAAGTAGACCTACTATATAATTAGCCAAATGAGTGGTGGCAAGGACCTGAACTAAGGTGATGATGGTGTGAGTGAAGAGAAAGGGATGGATATGAAAAATGTTGTGGAAGGAATATTGACAAATTGACAAAATAGTAAGAGTATACATAGCTCTTTAAGATGTGAAAAGTACAAATATTGTCTCATTTTGTCCTTTCAACAATCCTGGGAGGTTGTTATTGCCATTTTATGGCTCTTTAACTATAAAACTTAACTGAGGCAATTAAACTTGCCCAAGATCTGCTAAGTTTCTGACATTACATTCTGATGCTCAAGTCTTCTTGACTCTAGGTCCTGTATTCCAACCACTAGACCATATAATCCTATGAGCATTTGGACCATTAACTTTTTTATGGATATTTATATAGTCTCCTCAACTATAATATAAATTTCTTGAAGATTAACAAAAAATCATTCCTTATACTTTAAATCTTAGTTCAGGATTAGACAAATTATTGCTAAGAAAAATTATTTTAATTTCCTTGGCTTTCAGTTTCTCAGAAAATTATCAGCTAAGGGTAAGCTGGCCTCTTACCCTCTGACATGATGAGTTATCAAACAGACCAGTAGTTCTCAAATGTTTTGATCTCAGGATCCCTTTACATTCTGAAAAATTATTGAGGAGCTCAAAAATGCTGTTGTTTAAGTGGGTTTTATCTATCAATATTTACCATATTAGAAATAAAAGTGACATTAAAAATATTTAACTCATTATAAATGATAATAAATTCAGTTAAATATTTTAAAATATATTTTCTAAAACAAAAAATTTATGAGAATAACATGATTTATATATTTTTTGCAAATCTCTTTAATGTTTGACAAGACATTTAGATTTTTGAAACTGCTTCTTAATTCAGTATTTTATGAAATGTTGTTTTAGTTGAGGTATATGAAGAAAATCTGACTTCACATTGATATGTAGTTGGAAAAGAGAGGAGTATTTTTTTATTAAAGATTTTTATTTATTTTGAGTTTTACAATTTTTTCCCTTAATCTTACTTCCCTACCCCCACCGCCCACATAAGGCAATTTTTTAGTCTTCAGATTGTTTCCTTGGTATACATTGATCCAAATTGAGTGTGATGAGAGAGAAATTATATCCTTAAGGAAGAAATATAAAGTATAAGGGATAGCAGGATCGGACAGTAAGATATCAGCTTTTTTCCTAAATTTAAGGAAATATTCCTTGAAATTTGTTCAAGTTGTTGAACAGTTGTTTCTCTGGATACAGCACCAAATTGTCCTTGATTGTTGCACTGATGGAATGAGCGAGTCCATCAAGGTTGATCATTGCCCCACCCCCATGTTGCTGTTAGGGTGTACAGTGTTTTACTGGTTCTGCTCATCTCACTCAGCATCAGTCCATGCAAATTCCTCCAGGCTTCCCTGAAATTCCATCCCTCCTGGTTTCTAATAGAGCAATAGTGTTCCATGACAGACATATACCACAGTTTGCTAAGCCATTCCCCAATGGAAGGACATTTACTTAATTTCCAATTCTTTGCCACCACAAACAAGGCTGCTATGAATATTTTAATACAAGTGATGTTTTTACCCCTTTTCATCATCTCTTCAGGGTATAGACGCAGTAGTGGTATTGCTGGATCAAAGGGTATGCATATTTTTGTTGCCCTTTGGGCATAATTCCAAATTTCTCTCCAGAAAGGTTGGATGAATTCACAGTTCCACCAACAATGTAATAGTGTCCCAGATTTCCCACAACCCTTCCAACAATGATCATTATCCTTTCTGGTCATATTGGCCAGTCTGAGAGGTTTGAGGTGGTACCTCAGAGAAGCTTTAATTTGCATTTCTCTAATAAGTAATGATTTAGAGCAATTTTTCATATGACTATGGATTGCTTTGATCTCCAAGAGAGGAGTATTTTAATGGACAAATTGGTGTTATTATAGTATTCATAGGATATTATTATTTGTATTATCATAATCAGTATTACAAAAATAAATAACTTTGATTAATGAATTCCATTGAAAAGTCTCAGAAATGCCTAGAGTTCTTTAGAACACTCTTGAAGAACTTCAACAGGTGTCCATAGACTGGATCTATATTTTATCACAGAACCCTAGTGTTGAGACAGACCTCCAAGACCTTCTTTCTCAATCCACACCTGAATTGTAATTTCTCTATGACAATCTCAAAAAAAGTGGTCATACAACCTTCTTTCCAAGGTTTCCAATCACTAAAAATGCATGGAATTTGAAGCCTTTTCATGACCCAAAAGTTCAGTCTGACTCAAAAGCAACCAGGATTAAATGTCAAAAAAGCTGGAAACTGCTAATAATGCATTCAATGTAGAATTTACAAAAAGAAACCTGGAAGACTCACACAAAGATTTATTGGGCCCAATAACTAAGGTGAGAACTGAAAGGGAAAATGGGAAACAGAAAAGGAGTTAGGCCAAATAAATAGAACTCACAGACTACTAGCTCCTATACCTTCTATCAGCCAGGTTCTAGCAGCAGAAATAGTCCCATAAGATGCTATCAGTTAGGCAACCTACTCTGAAGTTGAAGTGTGTGGGGTGTGTAAAGAAGAAGAGCACCTTTGGTAAAAGGGTTTGCTGAACTCTCTTCAGGGTTTTTCATCCACTTTTGGTATCCATTTGGCACTCAAAGTTCACTTGTGGCTACAAGAAGTGGTAGCATGTGGAGTGGCCACACCATCAAGGCAGATGATGCTGAGAGTAACCAACAAGCCTCAACTCTTTCTATCAGTTAGGGGATATCTACCTCAAGCAGGTGAAGATAGCCTTCGATGGAATGGGCAGATGAGAACAATTCAGTTCAACATCATGAAGGTGACTGAAGAAGGTTCTGTGGAGATCTTGGTCAACAATTGAAAATCTCAGCATCATCCTGGACTCTCACCAGTTATCTTGACTTTTGTCTTGCCACTGGAATTCAATGATTCTGATAGAAAGGGGGGAGGGAAGGGGAAGGGAGGAGAGGAGAGGGGAGGGGAGGAGAGGTGAGGAGAGGAGAGGAGAGAGGCTGATGATTTTATACAACTCTGTCTTACTGAAATCCAATTCTTATCACCAATTAAGACATTATCCCTTATGCCATTGATCCTCTTTGAAAACAAAGTACAAGCAACAACAAAGTCATTTCAGATTTCAGTCAAATGATATGAACTATATCTAGGTTCCAGAGGGTCAGTGACCCACATACACATGAAGTATCTTTGGAGGGAGTACATACACATTCTACCAAAGTCTTGGCAGACTTCCTATAAGTCAGTGCATCAGTTGCTAAGACAATAAGCAGAAGCTAGATTGTCAAGGAATCCAAGACCACCTTTGTATATATCCTTTCTACCTGTTCCTCCTTTTCATATGTCACCTGCCAATCCTTCCTTCTCCCATTCGTCCCTTCAGAGAAGGAAATGTCTACCCTGGGGATGAAGCTCCCTGACTGGAATGTAAATCTTCAGTTTGTTTTGATCTACTATCTAAAATGTTCTAAATTTTCTAAATTTCTAAAAAGAATTAACTTTTCCTTGCCCTGGAGTACTTTTACCTTGACTTGAAATGTCTCTCTGTCTCTGTCTCTGTCTCTGTCTCTGTCTCTGTCTCTGTCTCTCTCTCTCTCTCTGTCTCTCTCTCTCTCTGCCTCTGTCTCTCTTTGTCTCATTTCTCTGTTTCTGTCTGTCTCTGTCTTTGCCTATTTTTCTCTATCTCTATCTCTCTCTGTGGGGCTGATTGGGTCCAGCACTAAGGAATTTTAGCAGATCTGGATAGAGGCAAACATCTAAGAGGCTGTTAGGGCTCTGTTTCTGTTGCTGCCCCTACCAGTGGAGGCTCAGAGAGAGCCCAAGACCAAAACAGGAGTCTATCAGAGCAAAACAAGTATGGCTGAATTTTTCTTCAATCCAATTGATTCTAGAAAGTGATTTTTGCCTGCCACTCCTGATGTTAAATCCACATCTACTATTAGAAATAAATAGTACATTTGTTAAGTGTTTATTTGTCTAGGCACCATGCTATTCTGTAAAATTTGTTTTGATTTCTGTTCAATTACTTTAAAAATATAAATATATATACTACATAAAAGGGTGGTTGACCATAGCAATTTCTCATTTGTTTGTGTTTCATTATTGGGAATGATTGAAAGAGAGAGAGAGAGAGAGAGAGATGGTGGTTTGGAGAGAGAATGAGACCAGGAAAATAGACCATTGGAGTTGTTGGGATTTTTCTTGGCTCTGAACTGGAACAAAATGGAAGAAAATCGTGTTGGTTTGTATTCCATAACCTTCCCAAAGCAGGAGAAAGATTTAATGTGAAGTTGGACCTATAGCTCTAGAAAAAACCTGAACTACGAATAAGCAATTTTTAAATAGTGAGAGGGGCTTGGGGTGAAGCTGGAGAAAGTGCCCTTGGAGGCAATGACCCTCAGACAAAATTTTCCTCCTATTGTTCTGCTTTGTATTGGCTCAGTGTGGGCCTTCTGTGGGGTTTTAGGGCAATGACTAGGGGTAGATAGGTTGGGGGAAGGGGGACTCACACCCAGTGAGAGAAGGGGAATAGTTAGAAGAGTGGCTCTTTCATTCACTCTTTTTTCCTTTCATACAAACATCAATAGATACTGCTATCCATAAACTTCTTCATCAACCAAAAAAAAAAAAAAAAGCTTTGTAATTGTATTCAGGATAAAACACAGCAGCAAGGGGTTACTGTTGCCTCTCTAGCTTAAATATCCTGCCTAAACACAACTCCCTCTTGGGTGGAAATGCTGCAAAAAGAGCCACATCTGCTCCTTTCCTGCCTTCGTGGTTGCTTCCCCAGCTTTGCCAGAACAAAGAATGAGCCATCTCTATTCCTGTTCAGATTGGGGGCAAGTGGGACCCATTAGGTTGTATGGGGGAAGGGGAGATAATATCTCACTAGCCTGAAAGGCTAATAAAGTACTGTAACTTCCCCATAGTATGGCATTCCTGCTCCATCTGTTGGTACTGACCAGGGTTCATCCTATTTCCCTTCAGAATTAATGAAGACAGCTGCACTGAGAATGAGGGAGGCTAAGATCTTCCTAAGTTAGAGTAGCAAGTAGGGGTTAGAGGAAGGGAAAGACAATCAGACAGAGAGAGGGGAGACAAAGAGAGACAGACAGAAACAGAGAAACAAGACAAAGAGAGACAGACAGAGGCAGAGATAGAGGAGGCACACACACACACACACACAGAGAGAGAGAGAGAGAGAGAGAGAGAGAGAGAGAGAGAGAGATACAGAGTGAGACAGAGACAAAGACAGATGGACAGAGACAGAAACAGAGACAGAGAGACACTTCGAGCTGTTTCATGTTCTGTCATCCTTTCCCCTTCTCTCCAGGATAGTCCTAAACTATATGAACCACTCAGAGAGAAACTCAGTTACCAAAGCCTGAAAAGCCACCTATGTTTTAACATATTCATTTTTAATTGAAACAAAGATACTGTTTTCTTAGGAAGGACATCATCCAAATTTATCTCTTTTTTTTTTTGAAGGATCACCCCAGGAATGGATGACAAATTAATGTGTTACTTATCCTCGCCAACTCTTCCAGCTGGCTTAATTCTCATCAGCCACTATAATTTATTAACAGTGAGGTGAGAAAAGACATGAATCAGCTTAATGTGATATAAGTAGGGCGTTGCCATGGAAACAAGATGCGGTCTGTTTTCTACTATTTATGTGTGGTTTATTTTCTCCAGAGCCTTTGAGTTACTGCTTGAAACAACTGTAATTAGAAACATCTTTTTCTCAATTCTTCTCCCCCCAGACCCCTCCCTGTCCCAAATGTATATTTGTGTGTCTGTAGAGCTACAGTTATATGTTTGTGAATGTCTCTACACCAAAATGGCTAACTGCATTATTTCCCAAACCCCTGTGATTGTTCAAAGCTAAGATTTCTTTATTCTTCCTATTTGTGGGGGAGACATGTGATCCCCTCATAAACTCCTCTGAGGTATATGTGTTGATGGTGGAGAAATCAAAACATATAATGAAAATAAATTCAAGATTGGGTCTCTGAGGGAGTAGCAATAGGGACCCATGCTCTGGGATGGAATCTGACCTGACTGGTCTAATCTGATGTTGGGCACATTCCCATATCCTTCATGTAGAAACTGACCCTTCTTGGTAAGGAAATAAAATTGATTAGGTCTGGGGTTGATTTTTGATTCTGTGATTTTGCTGAAAAACCAACACACACAAAACCCCCATTTGAAATAGTCATATTATACTTAGTCAACAAGTATTTTTAAAGTGATTACATATGGTAGACACTGTGCTAAGTTCTAAGATGTGAAAAAAGGCTAAAAACAAACTACAAACTACAAAAGGCTAAAAACAAACTATAAAACAAACAACAGGTTCTTGCTCTCCACTTTCTAATGGAGAGACAATGTGCAAACAATGTACAAGCTATATACAGGATACACTGGAGATGATTACAGAAGGAAGAGGCTAGCATAAGAAGAATTAGGAGAGGCTTCTTGTAGACTGGAACTTAAAGTCAGGGAAGTCAGAGACTAGACATAAGGAGGAAGAGAATTCCAGACAGGAGGGACAGTCAGAGAAAATCTATGGAGTTAGGAAATATAAATTGTGTTGTTTAAGGAACAGCAAGGAGGTCATTGTCACTAGATCACAGAGTAATTATGGGATGAAGGGGATTGTAAAGTGTGAGAAACTGTGGAAAGATAGGAAAGGGATATAGAGGATTTTGTATTTGACCCTGCAGATAACAGGGAGTCACTGGAATTTATTTAAAAAAAAAAGGGAGGAGATGTGGTCAGATCTACTTTAGGAATATCACTTAGACAACTATATGGAGGATAGACCGGAGTGGGAGAGACTTGAGGCAGATAGAAACACCATTGTGATGGTCCAAGCATGAGAACATAGAAACCTTCATACATGTACAGAGCAAGTTTATTCAATGCTATGCAGTCATCAAAAATTAATAAACTATTAGCACCTGAAATATGGAGCTAGATTAGGCAAACACAGGCAAAGGGCACTGCATTGAGTCTGGAGCCTGCCATTTGAATTCTAGATCTGTTATTTACTATTTGTGGACTCTTAGACAAGACACATTATTTCTCATGTCCTTATTGGTGAATACAGTCTCTGAAGTTGTCTTCTAGTTCTAAATCCCTATTCCCTATGATTATTGAATGATACAAAGAGGGTCTTCAATCCTCCTTTGCCAAGTGATGCAGACTGAAGCTGACCACTCATTGCCAGTTACTAAAGGTTTGAGATACTAATGGAGATAGTCATCTCCATAGCATAAGAAATAGTAGAATTTGAGGCAGGAGTATATTGATATCTTTATGAATAAACAAATATTAAATTACCCCTGAGGAAGAAAATACGTGCACAAAACACACCTTATAAAAGACATTTTAAATGTCTTTTAAAAGACAGTTTAATCTGCATTATCAACATTTTCTTCATCACTCTTAAATCTAGACAAGCAACAAAACAATGAATCAAGCTGGGATTTGCCAATTTACAAGTTGAAAATGCTCACACTGAAAATTTAACAATCAGCTTTCTTGAACTGCTTCCAGAACACCCCTTGTTTGAGGTGAGGAAAAAATGAATAGTCTTGGATTTCCTCCAAAGTCACTCCCATTTCAACTAGGTCTACTTGATAAAAGAGAGGAATTGGGAACTGAGGCAGAGAAGAAATCATATTTGACTCACATTATTCCAAATTTTGGGGAGGTTATTTATTTTATATTATTACAATAATATTGTTGTGAAAGTAAACATAAACCCCCTCCATCCCCCAAAATGACAAACCTCAAGAACAGTAGAGAGAGAAAAAATGTACTTCAGTCTGTGTTCAGATTCCAATGGCTCTGTCTTCGAGATGAATTGCCTTCTTTATCATGAGTCTACCAAAGAAGTTGCTTCAATATTTTTCCCACAGTTGCTATTACTAGCTTATTTCCCTCCACTCTATTCCCTCCCACTCTCACATATTCTATTCTCTCTCTCACCCTGTCCCTATTAAAAAATGTGTTGTATCTGAGTAACCTCTCCCACATTCTTCCCTTTCTTCTATCACCTTTCCCCCTATTCCCCCTTCTCCCATCCCTTTCCTCTCATTTTTCTCTAGGGTAAGATAGATTTCTATACCCTATCAAGTGTGTATGTTATTTCCTCTCTGAATCATTTTTGATGAGAATGAAGACTTACTCATTCCCCCCCTCACCTTCCCCGTTCCACTCCATTGAAAAAGCTTTTTCTTGACTCTTATGTGAAATATCTTAGCCCCTTCTTCCTCTCCTTTCCCTTCCTCCCAGTACTTTCCTTTATCACCCACTGACTTCATCTTTTTAATATATTATGCCATTATATTCAGCTCCTTCCTGTGCCTTGTCTTCTAACTGCTCTTATAAATGAGAAAGTTCATATGAGTTATCAGTATCTTCTTCCCATGCAGGAATGAAAACAGTTCAACATCAATAAGTTCCTCATAGTCCTTCTTGGCCACCTCTAAGACCTGTACTTGGAGATCTAACTTTCTGTTCAGCTCTGGTTGTCTTAATATGAAAGTTTGAAAGTCCCCTGTTTCATTGAAAGTCCATCTTTTCACCTGAAAGAGGATGTTCAGTTTTTCTGGGTAGTTGATTATCACTTGTAAACCAAGATCTTTTGCATTCTGGAATATCATATCCTAAACTCTACACGCTCTTAATGTAATTGCTGCTAAATCTGTGTAATCCTGACTATAGAGCCATGGCAGCTTTTAGTATTTTCTCTTTGACTTGGGAGTTTTAGAATTTGACTATAAAACTCCTGGAAGTTTTTCTTTTTGGATCTCTTTCAGGAGGCAATTAGTGAATTCCCTCAATTTCTATTTTACCCTCTGCTTCTAGAATCTCAGGGCAATTTTGCTATATTATTTCTTGAAAAATGAAGTCCAGATTCCTTTCCTTGTCATGACTTTCAAGTAGTCCAATAATATTTAAGTAATCTTTTCTGTATCTGTTTTCGAGGTTCATTGTTTTTCCCAATGAAATTTCACATTTTCTTCTAATTTTTGTTTTTTTTGGAATAGTTTTATTTCTTCCTTATTTCTTGAAAAATCATCAGTTTCCTCTAGCTGCATTTGAAGGAGTTATTTTCTTCAGAGAGCTTTTTAAATCTACTTTTCCAGCTGGCCAATTCTGCTTTTTAAGGTATTCTTCTCCTAATTTGGCTTTTGTGTTGCTTTTTCCATTTGGCCTAAATTGGTTTTTAACATATTATTTTCTTCAGTATTTTTTTTTTGTATTTCTTTCACCAAGCTGTTGCCTTGGTTCTCATGATTTATATGCATTGTTCTCATTTCTCCTTCCAATTTTTCCTCTACCTCCCTTAATTGTTTTTCAAAGTCTTTTTTTTTTTTTTTTTTTAGTTTTTGCAAGGCAATGGGGTTAGGTGGCTTGCCCAAGGCCACACAGGTAGGTAATTATTTATTAAGTGTCTGAGACCGGATTTGAAACCAGGTTCTCCTGACTCCAGGGCCGTTGCTTTATCCACTGTGCCACCTAGCCACCCCCAAAGTCTTTTTTAAGTTCATCCATAGCCTGAGCCCATTTTTTATTTCGCTTGGAGGTTTTGGGTACAGAAACTTCGATTTTGTCATCTTCTGAATCTTCATGGGACCAAAGTAATTTTTGATAGTCACATTCTTCTTTTTCTCCTGTTTTCTCATTTCATAATCTTATGACTGATTTACCATACTTCCAAGGCTTGGGGGTGGGGGGTGGGGACAGCACAGTGACCTTAATTCCTCCAAGGTCTTATGAGAGGCTCTGACTGCTCTCTTGCCTGTGCTCTGGTATGTAGATGACCACAGGCCCTCCCCTCTGCCCTGGAGTTGTGAGGAGGATCCCTGCTCAGCTATGGTGGTATGGGGACTCAACCTGGATTTGGATGTGGGCAAACAGCTGAATCCTGCCCCAAGGAGAGCAGAGACACCTCTGCAGTCTCCCCAGACCCTCTTACCATCTGTTGAATGCTCTCTGGAGGTGCAGGCTGGCTTCCCTGATTCCTGCTGCAGGTTCTCACTGCAGCACTCACTCCACACTCACTCTGGTGTGGCAGAGTTCTCTCACCACCCCTTCAAGCTGTTCCTGGTGATCCCTGGGCCAGGAAGTCTGGAAACCTCCCCCCTCTGCCATTGACCCAAGCATCCCTAGGGATCTAGGCACCTGGTCCAGCTGCACTGTGCTACTGTAGCTGTGCTCACAGCATCTTTTTTCCAACCCTTGATCTTGGTGAAACAGACTTTTCCTGAGGAACTTCTAAGTTGTCTTGGACTGCTAAATTGTATCACTCAGTCTTTCTGTGGGTTCTGCTCTTCTAAATTTTGGCTAGAGTCATAATTTGATGGCTTTTGGAGTTTTTTGGAGAAAGAGTTTCCGGGAATTCTTGCCTTTATACTGCCATCATGGCTCTGCCCACATCATTCCAAATTTATACTGTACTAGGAGGTCCTGGAAATGATTTTAGTACAAAAGTTTAGAGAGAAGATAAATATTCCTTCCCCCACCCCCCCACTTTGTTGGTTGAGTGAACAATAATGTTTTAACTGGTTAGTTTAACATTGCTTTTGAGATGGATACTGATTGACAACTTAATCAGCCAGTGACTGGGGACCCAGGAATATCCTTCCCAAGAAAAGTGTCCAAGGCAGTAGCAGAGAATCCAGAAGAGCAAGTGGTATTCTAAAAATATTGAACAGTGAATGGTAATGCCAAATGTTTAGACCTAGTGTTATATTGCCTCTCTGTACCAAGATTTTCATAGATTCACAGAATCTCAGACCACTTATTTTACTTTTGGGTCACTCTAATTATTAGAAAATTTTTCCTTAATCAAGCCTAAATGTGCTCCACTCCAACTTTTCAACCCATTAATCCTAGTATGGCCATGCAGAACAAATCTAATTCCTTTTCCACAGGAGTTTTTCAAACATTTTTCAAAGTTTTCTCAAACTTCTAGCTCTTCTTCAGATGAATGTTAACTAACAATGCTTCCTCCATTTGTACTTTTGAAGTTGACTTTTTGAGCCCAGGTTTGACTTTTTATATTTTTCACCATTAAATTTCTTCTTATTAGATTCAATCCAAAATTCTGGTCTATGATCTTTTTTCCTTTTAAAAAATTATTTATTTATTTTCATTCATTTGTATATGCATATTTCCAAGTTACAAAATTTCCCTCCACCCTCCCTCCCTTCCCATCCCCCATTTTACATAAATATTTTGTTAAACATTTACAGATTAGTAATTTTTGCCATGAGGAATTAGGATTAAAGGAAAGATATATAAAAGAGATAATTTTTTTATGAAGTGTTAATCAGCTTCAGAAGTATTGTTTTTTTTTCCCTGTGTGTTTTGTTTTGTTTTTATTCCTCTGGTTGGGGATGATATAGTCCACAACCAGTCAAATACAGTTATCCTAGCTCTCTGGACTGTAGAGAAGAGCTACTTCCATCAAGGTTGTTCATCTCATAATGTTGTTGATGTGTACATTGTTTTCTTGGTTCTACTCCCTTTGCTCAGCATCAGATCCCCTTTCCATGTTTCTCTAGAGTCCAACCATTTATAGTTTCTTATAGAACAATAATATTCCATAGTATTCATGTACCATAACTTGTTTAGCCATTCCCAATTGATGGTCATCCCCTTAATTTCCAATTCTTTGCCACTACAAAAAGAGCTACTATGAATATTTTGGAACATGTAGGCCTTTTCCCATTTTTTTACAATTTCTTCTGGATATAGATGTAGAATTGGTATTGCTGGGTGAAAGGGTATGAACAATTTTATTGCTCCCTGGGCATAGTTCCATATTGCTCTCCAGAAAGGTTGGATCCCTTCACAACTCCACCAGCAATGATTAACGGGAGGGTTAGCAAACATCTGGAAAAGAAATTGGAATTTACCTATCATCCCATGACCTCTCCAACATTGATTATCTTTTTTTTTTTATTTTGGCTAATCTAATAGGTATTGTTTTAATTTGCATTTCTCTAATTAATAATGATTTGGCACATTTTTTTTGCAAGGCAATGGGGTTAAGTGGCTTGCCCAAGGCCACACAGCTAGGTAATTATTAAGTGTCTGAAGCCAGATTTGAACTCAGGTACTCCTGACTCCAGAGCCAGTGCTCTATCCACTGCGCCACCTAGCTGCCCCCTGGAGCATTTTTTCATATTTTATATATAGCTTTAATTTCTTCATTTGAAAACTGTCTGTTCATATCCTTTGACATTTGATTTAAAAAAATATCTATATGAGGTGGCTAGGTGGCACAATGGATAAAGCACTGGCCCTGGAGTCAGGAGTACCTGGGTTCAAATCCAGTCTCAGACACTTAATAATTACCTAGCTGTGTGGCCTTGGGCAAGCCACTTAACCCCATTTGCCTTGCAAAAAAACTAAAAAAAAATCTATATGGCAGCAGTTAGTGTGTTGCTTATCCTTGGCTTTGCATCATCTGAAAATCTGACAAGCACTTCCTTATCCAAGTCACTGATAAAGAAAAAATTGAATTGAGTGCAGACCTCCTTTCAAATTGATCCTGAATGATGAATAACTATTCTCTGTTTCTGACTAGGTTTGAATCCAACCATTTGCCCCCCCCTTTTAGTCAAATATCTTTCCATATTGTCTACCAGAAAAATATAAACTATTTTGTCCAGAGCATTGACTACATCAGCTAACTATAACTATAGTATTTGCCTGATCTCCCAGTTTACCAAAGTGTCATAAAAGGAATTTTGGAGAATTAGGAATGACTTTTTTAAAAATTATTTTCATATTTATTTTAGGCCAGTGGGGTTAAGTGACATGCCCAAGGTCACAAAGCTAGGCAATTATTAAGTGTCTGAGGATCAATTTGAACTCAGGTCCTCCCGACTCCAGGACTGGTGCTCAATCCACTGTGCCACCTAGCAGCTTCCCCCTCCCTTTTTAAAGGAATGACCTCTTCTTAATGAAACCATACTGGCTCTTTGTGATCAAAACTTTCTTTTCCAGATGTTTCTATCCCTCCCTTTAATCATGTGTTTTAGAACTTTCCCAAGAATCAAAGTCAAGCTCAATGGTCTCCAGTTTGCAGACTCCATTCCCTTTCAGTTCTTATACATATTCTCCAATTTAATGGGACCTCCCCTGTTCTCACAGAGCTTTAAAAAATCAGTTAGTGATTAAGCAACCAAATTTACTGGTCCTTTACATACCCTAAAATGAAGGTCATATGAATGCAGTGACTTGAACTAATCAAGGGCAACTAGTTACTCCCATATGCTTACACATCACTGGCATATTTACTATTAGGAACTGTTGTTCTCTCCTTTTTAATTCAAAGATTATTCTCCTTCACAAGCTGAAAAAATCAAGTAGTTCTGGTTTTATCAGTCATAATTTATTGCATTTCCATCTACTCCATGTGGGGTTCTCTTTCCTTTGCTCTTCTTTTCCTCCATTAAAAAAAACTTTATTCTTAACTTTCTTTAATAGTCTTCATTCATATTTGGATGCTAGTCATAAAAACCTTCCAGGCTATTGTCTTCTTTTACCTTTCCTTCCTTCTATAATCTGCTGTGCTTAATCTATGAGCTTCCTACAGCATTGGCATCTTTAAACAACCTTCCCTTTACCCTATTGGAATTGTCCTTTTAGGGTTTTCAGAATGTTAAAGAGCTTCTCAAATGTTCTTGACTTGTTTTCTCTCACAGAATTTGTTTCTGAGATCCTACTGTCATTAAGTGTTCACATTTATGGATTTCTGTATAATATAAATGTTGTCTGTTAATGACAGAGCTGCTTGCTGCATGCAAGGCTCTTCCTGGAAGTCATCTTCAGAGATCATGGAACTATAAGGACAGATTTTGAGGTCCTGACAGCTCCAAGTTATTGCTATAAAGGTAGCATATTTTTGCTCAAATAGTCCTTAGGATCAGGAACCCTGACTCTAGTCATCCTCTTTTTTGGTGGGGGGAGGTTGGGGGGATAAAGATTCTTCCAAAGTCCTTGTTTCAGTCCCTTATTAAAAATGTGGAAAGATTCCTTCATGACCTCAAGGATACTTTTGAATACCCTTCTAGAGTCAAAATGTATAGCTGGAAGGGAGAGAATGAAAATGAAAGAGTATGCTGACTACTTTGGGAGAATCTTGATTGAAAACTCAAGTGTTCAGTTGATGACTTCAAATATCTCTTCTAGTTCTTAGATTTTGTGATTCTGTGAAATAGACTTGGCTAACTGCCCCCAAAGAGATCAAAGAAAGAGGAAAAGAAGTAATATATAAAAAGGGTCCATATGTACAAAAATATTGATAATAGCCTTTTTTTTTGTTTTGGCAAAGAACCAAGAGGGGTACCTGTCAGGGGAAGACTATCTGAACAAATTATATTTGAATATAATGGAATATTATTGTGCCAAAAGGGATGCTTTTGGAGGAACTGGGGAAGACTTGTATAAACTGATTAAGAGGGGAACAATTTATATAATAATAACAACACTTTCAGAAAAGTGATTTAGACAGACTTGAGAACTCTGATCAATGAAAAGGCAAACCACAATTTCAGATGACCAATGAGAAAGCATTGTTACCCACTGCCTGACAGTGAGATATGAACAGTGAGTTGCTGAATAAGAGACAATGTGAGAATTTATTTTGCTTGACTATGCATATTTGTTACAAGGGTTTTGCTTTTCTTTTTCTTCTAGTGGGGGAAATTTTGGGGGGTCAAAAAAGAAAAAGGAATAAGAGGGTCCTTGCATCATTTATTGAAACACGTAGAAAGAAGGCCAAAAGAAAGCACAGATAAGCAGGATGGCTTTGAAAGTTTTATGTTGAAATTATTATATGCCTAAGAAGAAAACTAGCTCTATATATAACAGATTTATGCTTTCATGTATAATCCTTTTTAAAAAATGTCTACAATGATTATATAAATACTAATTTTATTTAATATTTCTTATATTTGGAAAATAGAAAAGGACAAGAGATAAACGAAAAGGTCCTGGTAAATGACCTGCCTGTACTTATCTGGCAACATGTACCCTCCTGAGTTCCAACTTTCATTATGGCCAAATTTGTGCTATATCATCCAACTATTTTTTAATTCACAAACTGGCTAGCCTACCTCAAGTAATAAGGTATTAAAAATGCATCCTCTCTTTCAATTATGGGACCAGTTATTATTCATCTTCTATCCCCTGGTCAAACTATTTTAAAAATTTAAACATTTTATTGATGTTCTCTGCTATATACCTTACCTACATCCATCTACCAATAGAAGAATATCTACTAATAACTAAGTATAATCAACTAAATCAAATCAACATATTAGCTATGTCTAAAAATGTATACTTCATTCCACATATATTGTCCATCATCCTTCTGCCAAGACACAGGAGGCCTGCTTCATTATTAGTTCTCTAAAGTCATAATTGGTCACTACATTGATCATAGTTATGAAATCTTTTAATGTTGTTTTCCTTTATACTATTATAAAGCAGTAAACATATTTGTTTCTAACCCTCATGAAAGAACCTCCCGACCTTTAAATATTGCAGATCCCAGTTTTTTTTTTAACTTGGGGCCTCTCTAAACTCTATGGACTTAATTCTTGCCAAACAAAAATGAGTATTACAGAAATCTCATGTTATTTTGGTGCAAGTTAAGCCAGTAGTTGAGTTTCCATCTTGGTTTGGTCAAGTGAGTCAGAAAGCCAAGCCCTATGGGTCTGAATGGAGAAACTGTGATATATTCAGCCTAAATATAAATGCTGTTTCTCTATTATCCTGGGAATCATTCAGCTAGCAGAGTATAACCTGAGCATCACATAAGATTTGTGAAAGATTTCCTTATGTCCAATTGGAAACAAGTTTTAGAAAAGTTGTATGAGATATCTAGCCATAGCCCTCCAGCTCAATATCATACCAGAGTTCCCCTTTCATTATGAGGGCTAGCAGAATGTGTTTGGCTTGATCAAGGCAAGAAAATCGCAATAAGTCATTTGATCGTACAATTAATTTGCTTCTTTGAATTACACTCCTGACTAGTTGGATCTATTTGTTGATCAGATCATTCATGGGATCCCTTTGAAACTTCTTGGAAAAGAATCAGAAATTGGGATTCTTCTGAATTTCTACCTCCCTCTACTGAGCTATATACTTAAAATAAAAGTGGGGACCAAATAGGATATCTGCTATGATAATGTAACCCCCTCACCATCTAGGACCAAAATCTGTTGTCCTTGATATGTAACCTATTGGTCCAGTTGGTAAGGGTCATGCGATTTTCCATATTGAATCTACTTGGGGCCCCATAATTCCCCATAGTGAACCTACTTGGGGCTACCACAATTCTCCATATTGGAGTCCCACAAGCTGGTCCAAATATGAATAAAAAAGCACCTTACAGACCTTTATGACCATGATGAAACAGCTTAACCTGGTTGATTTGTGTAATGGCCTCAGTTTTGTTGTTTTTGTTTTTTAAAGATATTCTAACATCTGATATACCAGAAAGAGATGATTTATCTCAGTGATACACTCCTCTTTTCGACCAGTACAAACTCAGTCTGGTCTGAAGAGTGAATGATTGGAATGAAAATCATAGACATTGGTATGCTGGTAAAGGTTTTACAACCAGTTCTCTAAAAATAAATGTGCACAGAACACACTTTTAACTTTAATCTGAATTATTAACTTTTTTTCAATCACTTTCTTGAAGCTATAGAATTAATAAAATAAATTAAGTCCTGATTTGGAGTGTTTGCCAGTTTCCAAGGTGTAAACATTCATAGTGAAAATTCAACAATTGACTCCCCCAAGTCAGTTCAAGCTGACTCCAGCTCACCCTTGAAGAGACCATCTTATCTGTTAGTCATTAAAAAGAAATTTTTTACTAATAATATAGAAAGGATACTCAGTAAAGAAATATAACTGATTCAGTTAAATGTAGCCCCTTTATTTCTGTAGAAAACCTGGCATGTTCAGCCATAAAGATGACAGCTTGGCCATGGCATATCAGTGAAGTCTGAAGGGCATTAGCCCTTTGACAGCTTTTTTATGTCCTAGCTAATACAGAAATTACATGTAAATGTTAGATGTCTGGACAAACTAAGTCTCAGGGACAGTTCCTTGATTTTTGGGAAAAACTAACTCAGCCTTTATGTCTGGACCTCAGGAGAAACTAATCCAGGCTTACATGGAAGATGCTGCTCCTTCCATATTCCTTTGTTGGTCTACGTCATATTTCAACTTCTATGACAGAAACCAGCTATTGCCTAAACTGGAGAAATGTCCATTTGACAAGAAGATGAAGTTTCTGAGGCATATAAGAATTAATAAAGTGAGTATCTACACAATTTACACAAAGTAGAGATTATATCATTGGTAACCTTTGGCTCCATGAAGTCCTAGAACTTTGTGGGGAGCTACTATGATTTTATCACCAGGTTCTTCACATGAAATGATGGGATGGGACATCCTAAGACTTTCCAGGACATATCACAGTTGAACTGTATTCTTACTGACTTTGCAAAAACACTTTATTTCAGTGCCTATATTGATATATTCAGATATGAAGCAACAGGACATGTAACGAATATTGTTCTGAGGATCATCCTCTCAATGACTTCACTACACCCTCCAGTCCCTGACCTGTGCTTTCTTCTCCTACAAGTTAATCAATAAGATAATCAATAATCTAATTACTAAGTGGTTTATCCCTATGTCCAACCTAAATCTGACACTCTGAAATTTCTAACTGCTTGTTCTGCCTTTGCAATTAAGTTGCTCTTCTACAAATATTTGAAAACACTATCATGTTTTTCCTAAATCTTTTTGTAAGGACTATGCCCATTTCCTTCAACTCACCCTTGTATGGCAAGGTTTCCACTTTCCTCATCATTCTGATCTTGTTCCAGTCCAATCTGATAAGCATTTAATTAAGTTCCCACTGTATGTAAGGGACTGGGGATAAAATAACAAACAAAATCAGTCATTGACTTCAAGGAACTTAACTTCTACTGGGGGAACATAATCAATAAAGACTTACTAAGTGCTAGATTCTATGCTATGAAATGGAGATGCAAAGAGAAGCAAAAGACAGTCCCTGCCTTCCAGGAGTTTACTCTCTAAAAGGAGAGACAATATGCAAACAAGTTATATGTATATACATATATATATACATACATATATATATATATATAAAGCAACTCTCTCTATATATATAATAAATAGGAAATAGGAAATAATTAATAGAGGACTGGCACTGAAATTATGAAGGATTAAGGAAGACTTTCTGTAGAAGATGGAATTTTAGTTGGGAATTAAGAGAAGCCAAGGAGGACAGCAGTTGGAGCAGAGGAGGGAGAACATTCCAGGCAAGGAGACACGGGCAGGAAGAATGTCCAGAACAAGGGATAGAGTATCTTGTTCATGGAACAGCTAGGAGGACAATGTGTTCTTTGCTTCAGCTTGCCAACGTCTTCACTAAATATGGCACCCAAGAACAAACACCATTTTCTAGAAGTGGTGCGACCGTGACAAACTATAATAAGATTATTTTATCCCTAGATGTGGACACCATGGATCACTTAGATGCAGCTGAGTACGATATTAGCTTTTTTCATTGATCAAGTGGCAGCTGACTCATTTTAAGCATGTGGCCCATTTATTAAACTTTTTTCACAGGGAGCTGTTTTCTAGTACTTGCCTCCAACATGTCATTGTGAAGTTAGTAAAAAACATGAAACAAAATCAGAAACCCAAGGATATAACCTTTCTCCTTATTGAACTTCATTATTGTTCTACTTTGTAGAAATCTCTTTGGATCCTGTCTTTGTTATCAACTGTGTGAACTCTTATTTACTGCTTTGTCTCACCTATAAAAAGTTAATAAATTAAGCAAAATAAGCAGCATTCTGATAATATGAATTCTTAGAGGCTCGGCAAACTACTGCTTGCTTGAACCTTACTCCATTGTCCACGCCTCATTCCCTTAGACTGCTGTCTTTAGAGGTATTGGACTCAGACAGCTGGCTAATTCCAAGCAAGGAGTGGGATTTGTGTTTATTTCTGTCACTAAAATAGACACTGACTGATCTTGCTTCTTAGTTTTGGGGACCATCTTGCTTACAGGTCTTCAACCCTTATCCACTATTGCCACTCATTCATTCATCAAGCATTTATTAGAGACCTAATTAATGTGTTCCAGACATATTAAAGTGCATATGGCACACTTTGGTTTCCTTTAGTCTGAGGAGGCTGACCTTTGATCATAAGGATGCAATTACTTGGCCCTATTTTTGTTGCTGCAGGCAAATCTAGAGGCCAGGGGGTCTTGAATGTGAATTTTAAAAATCTAAGCAATCTAAAATATATTTGAGGAATTACATTTAGACCAGGCTTTCATATCAGCCTTTGTAATGTTCATTTAAGTCCAATGTCCACAAAGATACCTGTCATCTCCATTATGAAAAAATAATGCTTTTTATTCATTGATGGACAAAGGACATTTTTAGGGCAATCTCGATAATATATACACTTGCTTTTTTGTGCAAATGTGCCTCTAGTCTTTGATATTTACATACCGAAAGATTGGAAAATGTATTAAAGCAGTCCATGAAAGTAGTTCTTCCTCAGGCACCTGGTATAATAGGTGTGTATGTGAGGAGTGTTCCATACCCCACCCCCAACCCTGCCCTCGTAGATTGGGTTGGAGGTTTCTTCTCTGCAAAACTATTGCCATAGAACCAACTGCTACATGTGGAAGCTGTATATGCATGGGATTGTGAAGCATCTAAGAAAAAAATAATTCCTCAACTGTCTGTTAACTCTGAGCATACAGGGCTGCTTAGTTCTGCTACAACTTATATTTTTGTAGTGGGAAATCACCCTATAACTCATTGTGAAGTCCCATTCCTACTGAACTGAGGAGGGTCCCACACAAGAACCCCAGACTCCAAATCCTACTCCTTTCCCAGCACCTAGACCTCCTTTTAATACCCTGAGAGTCAGAACTATAATGCCTATTTCCTTTTAAGGCCTGGCTTTGAAGGCTTTTTCTCCCTGGAACCTTCTACTGCTTGTGGAGGTAGAAACCACTCAGTGAACAGAACATTGGGCCTAGAGAGTCAGGCAAATCTGAGGTGAAATATGGACTCAAACATTTCCCAGAGATGTGTTCCTGGGAAAGTCATTTCCCCTCTGTTTGCCTCACTTTCCTCATTTGCAAAATATGGATAATAATATTTAGAGTTAGATGTTGAGTTGAGTAGCCCCGAGTTGTTATGAAAATCAAATGAGATAATATTAGTAAAGTGTTTGCTAGTGTTTGTTATTTATTATTATTATTATTATTTATTATTATTATTATTATGAGCCTGGTGACTTAGCAGAACATCCCCCTCACTCAAATCCAATTCATGTGTTTTCCATGGCATCACTTCCTTGTTGTTCATGACCTTCTTTGAAAATGAAGTACAATCATCATTATCTTCTTCCTCCTCCTCCTCCTCCTCCTCCTCCTCCTCCTCCTCCTCCTCCTCCTCCTCATTATTATTATTCTACTCTGGGTCACCTTCTACCATTCCTCTCTGAGAGTATGCAATCTTTAACCTTCTTCCTCAGGATAGGTAGGGTAGCTGCCGACCCTTAGGCTCTAACATCAGCATCTACTGCTTGCCAGGAATATACCCATGGTGGACACAACTCCAATCCTGTCCATTCTCTGGTCCTACATTTAGAGACTTCTAATTCTGGAACCTATGACCACATGTGAAAGTGTGCACCCCCTCTGTGGCAAAGCATGGAAATGTCTGAGTAAAAGAACAGACCATCAACTGACCTGGCAGCCTCAAAGCCTCTTGCCCTCAGGACATCATCTAAGACAAGTCCCTTACATGAGTCTCTAAAAGAAAATGGGAGCTTGTTCCATATGCTGGTGAATTTTTGGTCACATCATCTTTCTCTTTTCTGGGAGACCAACAAAGACTGAGAAATGCACAAAATCATAATAAAGTATTTACTCCTTGATAAACCTCCAAGATTTATCACAGTCCATAGGAGTACAGAGTAGTTTTCCTTCATGTGTCTTTTCAGGCAAAATCAGGAAAATGGAGAAAGTCTGATCAGTGATTCCATGGAAAATATTTGTTAATCCCCCAAATGAGGAAGGAATCTTAGAGTTGGAAGGGAACTCAGGGACTATTGAGTTCAAGCCAGAGGAAAACAAGGATGAAACTTTTTGCAGTGTCCACCCTCTTAGCCAGTCTGTTCTTGCAGAAAGAAAATGGTGTTTCCAGGAAAAATGCCAGGAACAGATTAGAGGTCTGAATACAAGGCCTTTGATACCATCAGTCATGAGAATTTATAGAAAATAATGTCAAAATTTGGTTGCCTGGAGTTCATCAGTATTGTACATCATTAGTTATTGAAGAAATGTCTACTACCTTCAGATAGGGACTGTTAGGAAATTTTCCCTTAAAGTAAGCTTAATAATATACTTAATAAGAATCTTATTAATAAGATTACTTAATACCTAAGTTTACTTAGTACTTAATACTTAATAAGTACTTAATATTTAATAAGATATTTAATAAGTATTGATAGACTGCTGGGCCTAGAGTCAGGAAGACTGCTTCAAATCCTACCTCAGATCCTGAGTAGGTCTTTTAACCTCTGTCTATCTCACTTGACTCAACTATAAAATGGTTCTTGCCTTCAAAGAATCGACAGTCTTCCTGGAGTGATGATACATGCCTATGTCAAACTAGTAAATATTTGAATATAAGATGAATATAAGGTAATATAGTATAATATTATAATATTTTATATATATATGTATAATAAATCTGTATATATATATATATATATACCTGTGTGTCTATGTGTGCACATGTATGCTAAAGGGACCTGGAGCGCAAGATTATGGGGAGGGGGTTATTCAAGGAAGATTTATTAGCATGTGTAATGTAAATTTAGAGAACCCAGGCAATGTGACCCCAGGCAAACCATTTAACTTTTTTGCAACTCAGTTCTTCATTACTCAAAACTCTGAAATGAATTTTGACAAAGGGAGGAAGATGCCTAATGGGGACTTTTATATTAGTTGGTTGCTTCTTGTTCTTCATTATTGAAGAAGACCAAAAATGACAGTGTGTCCTACTGTGGTTGAATTAGACCAATACGAACTTTCAATGCTCTACCACAGGTCTGGCACAAATAGTCCATGTGAACACCTAGGAGGTGTTCTCTAAACACTTGGGGTGGGTTCTCTAAATTTACAATGTCACATTTCCTTTGAGCTGCTTCAAATCTGCCTTTCTAATAGAGTGCAGCACCCTCACTGATGAGGGCATGCCATGCTGGGCAGTCCTGTGCCAGTGTCTCCCATGTTGTACAACCAATCCCAATGAGACCTCCAGGGTGTGTCTCAGTATCATTTCCTCTGAGCCCCTTGTGAGCACTTACCCTATATGAGTTTTTCATAAAATAGTTTTTTGGGCAAGTGTATATCTAACATTCTAATAACATGTCTAGCCCATAATAGTTGTACTCTCTGTAGTAATGTTGGAATGCTAGGCAGTTTAGCTCAAGAAAGGACCTCAGTGTCTTATATCTTCTCCTGCTAGGTGATCCTCAGAATCTTCCTAAGACAAGTGAAATGGAAGTAATTCAGTTTCCTGACAAGGTGCTGGGAAACTGTCCAGGTTAGCACAATGCTCGTAGACCTTCAGTTTGGTAGTCAGTCTAATGTAATACCTCTTTTCTTCCATACTTCTTTTCAGCACCTCCCAAATATTGTGTGTCAACCTCATTGTCAATGTGTACCTCCTTGGAAAGGGCACCGCCAAAGGACACTGTCCATAGTACTCAAAGCTTCTTCATTTGCTGTAATCAATGGTTCCACATATGGATGGCACTGGCTGAAGGCTAATGAAACACCTGTGTTTTCTAGGTGTTAACTGTTAGACCAAAATTAGCACAAGCAGCAGAGAATCAATCCAGACTTTGCTGCATCCTAACTTCAGAGGCTGCATTGAGTGCACAGTCATCTGCAAACAGAAGATAATGTACCAACACTCCCTCCACTTTAATTTTGGCTTGTAACCTTTTCAAGTTGAAGAATTTGCCATCGGTGTCGTAGCTTACCTTGAGGCCATGTTCATCCTCAGTGAAGGTGTTTGATAATATGGCTGAAAACATCATGCTAAAAAGTATGGGAACAAGGATACACCCTTGTTTTACTCCATTGGTGGCTGGGAAATCTCAAGAGTATTATCTACCATCCAGAACCTGGACATGCATGCCATCATAAAATTGATGTACAATAGCTTTCTGGCAGTAAAGATCTCCCCGCGCCAACATGCCTCTCGCCAAAGACCTCCTGCACCCCTCTCCCAAGGAGGAGAAGCGGAAGCACAAGAAGAAAAGCCTCGTGCAGAGCCCCAATTCCTATTTCATGGACGTAAAGTGCCCCGGGTGCTATAAAATCACCATGGTCTTCAGCTACGCACAGACAGTGGTTCTCTGTGTTGGATGCTCCACTGTGCTCTGTCAGTCCACTGGAGGAAAGGCAAGACTTACAGAAGGATGCTCCTTCAGACGGAAGCAGCACTAATAACTGAATCAAGATGAATGAGGAACTGTAAAAAATAAAAGAAATTTGATAGAAAAAAAATTGATGTATAATACTGATGAACTTCTCCAGGCAACTAAATTTTGACATTATTTTCCATAAATCCTCATGGCTAATGGCATCAAAGGCCTTGTATCCAAACCTCTACTCTTTTCCTGGCATTTTTCCTGGAAACACCGTATCGAAAGTTCCTTGACCCTTTCTGAAGCTACACTGGCTCTCAGGGAGGGGGCCATCTTCCAGGTGAAGAATCAATTTATTGAGACATTGGCAAGAATCTTATCAGCAATGACTAAAAAAGAGAAATACTCCCGTGATTATTACAAGATAATCTATTCCCTTTACCTTTATAGAGATGGACTATGGAGGCATCATTGAATTCTTGAGGCATAACTTCTTCATGCCATATAACCTGGAAGAATTTCAGTCAGTTTTTGGATGAGCAATGGACCCCCCAACTTGTGTATCTCAGTTGGAATAGAATCAGGACCTTTTGCTACTTGAAAGGAGCCTAATGGCATTAAAAACCTCTTCTTCAATTTGAACTTCAACTAGGGATTGATTGACTTCAACTTGAGGTAAATGGTCAATGGCTTCTGCATTGCTTGATGATCTGTTAAGAATGCTATGGAAGTGTTCTGCTTGTCTCTCCAGGATTATGTCCCTATCATTAATTAGCACTGGTTGAAATGCACCATAGGTCTTTGGTCCATAAATAGCCTTCAGGGCATCATAAAAGCACTTTGGTTTTTACTATCTGCATAAAATTGAATTTTATTTGCCTTCTTACTGAGCCAAAAGTCCTGCATCTCTCTAAGCTTTGCTTGAACTTTTCTTTTGATGGAATTAAATATTGCCTTTCTTAGAAATGGATGAACTATCCTGCTGATAAACTCTGTAGAGTCCTCATTTTTCATTTAACAGCTTCTGTATTTCCCCATCATTTCACTAGTCTTGGTGTTTGTTGGCTCAGATGAGTAAATGCAGTGCTGTGTACACCAGAACTCTGAAAGTTGACCACTCTTTTTCTATTCCACTGTTACCAATTGTGTATTATTTCAGTTTTCCCTCCAAATTAGCAACAACCAGTTACCACTCAGAGAGACACTCTAATCTCTTGACATTAATTCTTCTAGTATTCATTTTGCCTTGGGGCTGCCACTTCAGTTGAATGTGAACATTTTTCTTAGAAAGAATGAATCTGTAATCAGTCCAGCACTCTTTGTGCACATTGCTTTTGTCACTCACACATCCTGTCCATCTCTTCTTATAATCACATAGTCTAATAGAAGCCAGTGTTTGCTATGAGGGTGCATCCAGGAAGTTTTATTGTGTTTATGTAAATAGAAGATAGTGTTTGTGAGAAGGTCATGAGATGCCCAAGTCTTCCACAGAAGGTGACCATTGCTATTGCTGTTTACAACTCCGTTCCTCCCAAGGACTCACTGCCACATCAAATAATCTGAGCCTACCCAGAATCATAAGCTTGCCCTCTATTGGCACACAAATGATAAGGGTCTCCAGGTCTTCATAAAAGTTTTCTTTAACTTCATCAGCATTTGTCATGTTGGGAGCATAGACACTGATGAGGGTAGTATTATGTTTTCCTGGAAGTGGCAATCTCATGGTCATGAGCTGACATTCATTACTCTTGGTAGGTATTCAAGAAAGTTGACTAGATTAGTTTTGATTGTAAAACTTACTCCAGCTTCACTGCCCTCCCTTTCACTACTGCCACTCCAAAAAACCATGTATCCTGACTTCAGTAAGCTAGCCTTCATTTGCCAGCACCATACCTGCTGAGTTGTCTCACAAGTGCTGTTCATCTTTCAGGTCTGTTGGATCTTTGTGTTGTCTTTGAGTGTGCACATATTCCATGCACTGATAGTGAGTAGAATCTTTGAAGAAGTTTTTGTAGATTTTTTTGTGTCTTGACCATACTGTGGAATTCCCTCCTGCTGTGATAATCAGGCCAGGGTTAGGTAAGCAGATGATTTTTAGGGCACCTTTTCTAGCCCCTTCCTTGCATCAGAAGGTGAGCAGTGCTATCTTTGAAAGGGCTGCTCAGTTACCCAAAGGGTTGCCAAAACCCACTGCTGCTTTCAGTGGGGAAACAGCCCTATGACCTGGGCTGCCTGAGTGCAGAGTTGTGACTATAAGCTCCCAATGTATCTGCACCTGCTGCATCATCACTTGCCTGTCATCACAGGACTTCTTATCAATGGTCATCAAGTAATTAGATGGATGCAATTCTCCCTTCCAATCTCCCTAGAAGATATTCAAGAATTTATTCTAGAACTTTAGATGTCAATCATCCTGAGTTATGTCTTGTGTGAGTAAATTGAATTTAAGTGAGGAGGAGCTACATGAAGTCAACACCTCACTCTGTCTTCCAAAGTCATCATGATCCAGCATAGTAAGACAGTCAAGACAACTGGTGATGACTCTAGATGATGACCTTGATGTCTCACCAAGCTCCAAGCATTCCACAGCTCTTGCTTCAGTTGGCTTTGTGGCTGTTGGAACAAAGCATTCTGCCCATTCCAGCAGTGGAAGATTTCACATATTTTGGTTAGACATCCCCCACTATTCACTGTTGAGTTTGAGACTCCCTCAGTTACCCTCTACCTGGTTTAGCTGACCTTCTGAAACCATTTACTGGGGTGTGGTCACTGTGCTTGCTACAGTTTCTTGGAGCCACAGGTGAGAGTTAGGTGGCTCAAGTGGACATCAAAGGTGGAAAGTGGTCCTGAAGAGGGTTCAATAACCCTCACAACCAAGGTTCTAGTCTTCTTTGAACATACACTCCTGGGGACATTTTATATATATACGTATATATATATATATATATATATATATATATACGTATATATGTATATATGTATATACGTATATATGTAAATATATATATGTAAATATATATATATATATATGAATTGGACATATATATGTCTTTGTACAGAGAATTATAATAGTATATATGTCTTTGAACAAAGAGTTTAAGCAGGCTGGCATCTGAGAAAACAATTGGAGGAGGAGAAGCAGTGGGGCACAGGATCCACAGTTCATCCTCAGGATTCAAGTCACATGTAGATTTTAAGGCATTTCCTCTTTTAAGGAACTTAAGGGTTTTATTCAGCTTTAACCATTCTTAAGAACTCATGTGGTGTTTTGAAACTCAAAGATCTTATAAATACTTAAGAATGTAAAAGATTCTTATAACTGATCTCCCACCTCTAAAATTGTTATTCTCATGTAAAAATGCCAATAATAATAATAATATTAAAGCTATCATAGGAGCAAAACTTGAGACTTAACAAAGGACTTTTCTTCTCCCTGCCTCTGTCTCTTCCTCCCTCCATTTCCCCTTTCAGGGAGACTTTTACAAGCAAAAACTGGGAGGAGACCATTCTCAGCTTAGCCAGCTGGAAGAATTGGCAGAGATAACATCAGGAACATGGGCAGAGTTGTACTGTACATGTTAAACAGCTGTGTTTATGTTTCTCCAGCTCACTCAATGAATGGCACTAGAGTCTCAACCAAAGGACTCCTGGGAAAGCTGCCTTCCACATTTTTCTCTTCAGTTTTTATTGATTGATTTATGTTTAAATGCAAGTTAGAATGCTGATGACTGTGGCTGAATTGGTTATCTATGCTAATGGAAAGAGAACCCTGGGGAATCTCACTTTATTTTTAGCTCTCAACCTCCCACCCTCAATGAGAGATCTTCATATCAATGGTCATCAAGTAATTAGATGGATGCAATTCTCCCTTCCAATCTCCCTAGAAGATATTCAAGAATTTATTCTAGAACTTTAGGTATCAATCATCGTGATAGTGCCTTCTAGCTGAGGATTCAAGTAGGTCAGTATAGAGGGATTCCAATCCAATCCAATCCAATTCAAGAAGTATTTATAATTGTCTTTTGTGAAGGGCATTGAACTAGATACTAGAAGCACAAAAACAAAAGACCGTCTTTGCCTTCATGGACTTTACAAAAGCTAAGTTCAAATCCTACCTTAGACATTTCCCATCTATGTGACCTTAAGCAACTTCACCTCTCAGCCTCAGTTTCTTCTTCTAGGAAATGGAGAAAATAATAGAGGGAATTAAAAAAAGATAATATATGTGAAGCCCTTTGTGAAACTTAAAGTGCTTTCTAAATGATAGCTACTGTTCTACTGAATTTTATTTTGAGGTCATTTTCCTACAACAGGCAATGGGGTCCAGTGAGTAATAACTTTGCCCAGGAGACAGGGTTTAGGTAATTTGGCAGGATGAGATTAGTTGGGTTGAGTGTTATTGGTCAAGCAGAAAATTGGCACACACCTGTGCCTGAGGACTTTGACCAATTGTTTCCTCACAGATTATCTAACATAATCTCTCATCTTTCAGTCCCAGACTTGGAAATCTGAAAACCCAAATTTCCTTTTCCCCAGAAATTTCTTCTATTTTGTCCTGAATCTCTGGATTAGAGTCTGAGACCGACATTGGCTCCTGACACATTGAAGCTTTCAGTTCAGGCTCAACCATTTTCCTTCCTTCCCCATTCTCAGATGACAGAGGGGATCAAAAATTATGAACCCTTCCAAAGCACATGCTCTCCCTAATCCTGCCTTCAGCTCTTCCCAGAGGTCAGATTTTAGGGCTGAGATTCTTAGTTTTCAAGGGGTTCCATGAACTTTATTTTTAACTCACCTCTAACTGAAAATGAGCATTTCCTTCACTTTTAAATAAAGGCACCAAATCACAATAGTTCTACCAGACTATGAAAGCAGTCCATTACATAACTACAAAGATTAAGAAACTCTGCTATAGAGAGTAGCATGATCTTGTTGCACTCCCAGAAAACCCTCATCATTTGCTGTGAAACTGAATTCCTACACCAACACTCTGCAGAAGCAGCTTTTTGTGACAAGCTATCCAATTTAGTCATACAGTGGATAAAATGTTGAAATTTGAATCAGAAAGTCCTGCATTTTTCAGATAACTTGTTTCATCATGGACAAGTCACTTATCTTAGCCTCAGTTTCCTTATTTGTAACATGAGGAAAATAATACTACTACTTTGGGAACCATGGAATTTATCACAAGATCTACATTTCTTGTCCTCATTTCTTGAGAAATTGGAGCTAGAATTTACTTTGTCTCTTTTCAACACAATTGAAAGAAAGCTGGATAAGGTAAGGGGGACAAGGACAGTAACTAGGTTGTGCCATGGCAATCCAGTGGCAAGTTTTTTTTTTTGTTGTTAGGTTTTTGCAAGGCAAATGGGGTTAAGTGGCTTGCCCAAGGCCACACAGCTAGGTAATTATTAAGTGTCTGAGACCAGATTTGAACCCAGGTACTCCTGACTCCAAGGCCCGTGCTTTATCCACTGCGCCACCTAGCTACCCCCCAGTGGCAAGTTTTATAAGGCTGGCTCCTCAGGATTGTCCACATACATGCATCAGAATTTTGGTGACCCTCTCTCAGACATGAAGACAACTGATATATTTGGTTCAGAGGAATCCGTCCCTGAGAAAGGAGAAACTACTTGTACTGTTACTACTATTTCTAACCCTTGAACCCATCTGATGATAAATATATTCAGAAGGCTGACATCTTCTAGGTATGATTTCCTGTCCCTAGTGGACAGGGAGACAGATGAACATTGATCTCTAAGAGAGTACTTTAAGACAGAGTCCATTAGATTAGGTGGGCTATCAACTATAATTCCTTTCATCTATGGACATTTACCTTTGTTTTTTTTTTCATTTACCTTTGTTTTAACAGTCTCTATCAGGCATACCCTGATCCAGTCTGATTCTAGATCCAAACCAAGGAAGGATGAATTTCTAGGAAAGGAGACCTTATTCATAACGTTCATCTCTAGTACTTGGTGTGGAGGAAAGGATATAGACTAAAGGAAAAGCTGGGGACCTGGGATCAGTCTCACTACCTTTGTGGTCCCAGAAGTGATAAAAGCCTTTTATCTAGTCAAATAGGCAAGGACACAGGAAAAACCTTTTAGGGAACAATGGTATCTACAACCCCTAAGAAATTCCATGGGGGAGGGGTAATTAAAACCCACTTGAATTCCCATCATTTCTGAGATTCTACACCCAGGTCAGCTGTCACTCTTCCTCATCACCTTCCTCCACCTTTCCCTCTCCTCTGCTATTAGACATAAATTTAAGTTTGTGATGCCTAATCATTGCTTAACTATACTAGCTCTTAACCACTGAAAGTGTCTATCACATATTTAACTTTAGCGATAGGGTGCATTCAGAAGAAAGAGCCCTGGATCTTGGCTCTAACTAGCTGTGTGATATTGGGCAAGTTAATTCACTTCTCTTTAAAATGAGTGGGGTTGGATTAGGTGAGTTCCTTTCTCAAATTTTATTACTCCAACATAGGACATTCCAAAGAAGAGTGAGGCCAGAGGTGAAAGCTTGGGGACAATCCAATTTCTGTTCCCCAGAGCCAATCTAGATACAGTGTCTTTGTCCTGCTGCAATGTTTTTTCTTAAAGAGGACAGAGTTCAGGTTGTTTATTTTGGATTTGTTCTACAGTATTTATGGAGGTTTCTAGGAAAAGGGCATAAATACATTGCCATATTCCTTTCTCCTACATTAGAGTAGGTGTTGTAGTGTGTGTGGGGGGTTGGGGGGATGAATGTGTACTAAATTAAATAAGCAATACTTTTTTGTTTTAAGACTGTTTTTATGCTTTGTGTTTTTAAAAATGTTTACAGCCACAATCTTATTTGAGATATGTAGCACAGTGATAGTACTGGCCTTGGAGTTAGGAAGAACAAGTTCAAATGTAGCCAACTAGTTATTTGATCCAGGGTAAAATATTTAACCTTGGTGCCCCTCTTTTTTCAGTTATAAAATGAATGCAATAATAGCACCTACCTTGCAGGTTGTTGTAAGGATTAAATGAGATAATATTTGTAAAGAGCTTTGCAAAATATAAAGCATTATAGAAATACTGACTACTAATAATTATTACTTGAACCTCATAACAATACTACGAGGTAGGAATAAAACTCACATTTAAAGCAATCTGAGGCTCAAAGAGATCTGGTGATTCCTCATGTTCCACAGTTGGAACTCAAATATGAGTTTTATAAAGGTTTGAAGTTAAAGCTACTGTTTCGTATTGTTTTTCCTTTAGAATAACAGATCTTTTCAGGTCTTACTCCTAAATCTCCTGACTTTTTATATCATTCCATAGAAACTTCTCCACCCTGGAAGCTCACTCAACCCTGGAACTTCCATATATTCTAAGTATCTCTGATTGATTGGTTCATTCCAGAACTGCCATCTTTAGGAAGATGCCCAGGCCAGCCATGTCTTCATTTTCCAAACTGCACTTCAGAATCACTGACATTCTCTACCATGCCTCAGATCAGACATCTTCATCTCTTCTTTTCTCATCTTCCTTTTATGTGCTGTTTTCCCCCATTAGAAAGTACACTCCTTGAGTTCAGAGCTTACTGCTTATATTGTATTTGTATTTCCTGTGCTTAGTATGCTGTTTTCACCCAAGCATTTGATGCATATTGAATGGGGCAACTAGATGGTGCTGTGGGTAGAGGACCAACCCTGGAGTCTGAAGGAACTGTATTCAAATGAGACCTTACATATTTTTACTAACTGTGTGGGCCTGGGCAAGTCACTTAACCTGGTTTGCCTCAGTTTCCTCATCTGTAAAATGAGCTGGAGAAGGAAATGGCAAACCACTCCAGGATCTTTGCCAAGATTTCAACATGACCAAAATGACTGAACAACAACAAAGCAAGGAAAATGGTGACTGACTCTTGGCATGGAGCCCTTCATTGATTTATTCCTTGAGCTGTTGGATGTATTTTTATGTCTCATCTTTTTCTTCATACTGCCCTTCTCCTCTCCACTGGGGCCCTCCAAATAACTGGCCTCTGTCCCTTAAAGGAAGTCATACAAATTATTGTGCTTTGGAAGAGATTGAGCCAGTTAGTTCTTGAGGTGTCCTTGGAATGTTGCAAAGGCAGAATTTTTCTGCAAGTGGCTTCATTCTTTTTGAGATAGACTAAATTTGAGAGTTCATAAACACAAGAGAGTTAGCAATTCTTATTTTGTTGAGTGTTTTCAAATATATTTTATAAATTCACAGAATCGTAATTTTATTAGAAGACTATATATGTTAATTGGTCTGTAGAAGGAATGTGCTTCTATATGCATTATTTAGCAATATAGAAAATTCAGACATTGACTTTCCATGTTTTATTGGCATGCAAATTTTCATATCCCTGAGAATACTGAAGATTAGAATGTTTCACATGTACATTATGATATCTGGACCTAATGCTAACACCATCTTTTCCTGGTATGGTGATTTGATACCTTTACCCTTGATCTGAAGTTGTCTTAGGCTCAAAAAGCTACTTGAAGATATATTTACCCACTACTTTTTTTTTATCTTAACCATTCTTTAAACTATTTTTAACCATTTTCAAGGAATTTTTTAGGCTTTGGGGGAATTGTATCCCCATGACAAAATCCTGCCACAACCTTGAAGACTAGATTTCAAAGATTTTCTTAGTGGTTCATTGAAGTATTTGAGCATTTCTCAATTAAGTTTAAGAAAGCTCTTGTTTATAGCTGGTTAAGATTCTTCTTGTAGCCTGACCCTGCTAAATTGCAAGTAATTTGGATTTGGAGTAAGAGCTAATAATAGCTAACCTTCATAGAGTGCTTACCAAGAGACAGGCACTATGCTAATCACTTTATAATTATTTCATTTGATCCTCACAACAGCCCTGGGAGGTAAGTGCTTATTATTATTATCTCTACTTTACAGATGAAGAAACTGAGGCAAACATAGATGAAGTTATTTACTCAGAGTCATATAACCAGAAATAGTCTGAGGTCAGATTGAAATCAGATCTGTCTGACTGTAGGCTTGTCAAACAGCTCTATAACCTCGGAAGTCACTGGAGCCCTCTGGACCATAGTGTCTTCATCTGTAAAATGAAGGGGTCAACTCTTATATCTATAATCCTTTGACCATCTGACTCCATTCAACATCTGTGAAACCCTCTTCTGGGAAAAGTCAAACGAAGGAAAAAAGATAAACCCTTTGATATCAGGAATGCAATATGAGCCTGATGCAAGAGCAGGATGCCTTCCTCAGGAAGGTAGAGGGCAGTGATTCTCCACCCTTTGTTTCCCTTTTCATGTTCCCTCATTCAGGTCAGAGAGCCCCTGGGGTCAGAAGTAGAGGTCCGGGCTGGTGGGGAAGGCCACCTGAGAAGACTCAGGGAACAACCAGGGAAAATCCCTGCAAACGCAGTTTAAGCCCAACCTCTCTGGTTTGGTTCCCCGAGAGTAGCAGCGCAGCTAGTCCCCACCCCTCAGTATCACACTGATGGGAATCTCAGTGTATTTCCTAAGGTTCTTTGTTTCAAAGCAAGTTTACTCCAGCCTGAGACAAATGGGGGTGTGGTAGTTCCTTAAATTAAAAACAAAACAAAACAAACCCCCAAAACCCAAACAATGAAAAGATTGCCCCGACCTTTCCCAGGCAAAACAAGCACATTTGAGATGGAGGAAAAAGGGTTTTGTGCTTGCTGCTGAGTCAAAGTTCAGTGACTGGGTGGGAAAATAATAGAATGACTTGTCTCAGGGAGCCATCGGATCCAGAATGTACCTAGTGGGGGTGTGGGTGGGAGCAAGGAAGGGGAATTTGGACTGCTGGATTTGGAGCAGGCCTGGGTCCTGTCCCTAATCTCCACCTTGGAAAAGAACTGGGATGGGAAGTCAAGCCTAGATCACCTCCAGGCCCCCTCCTAGCCTTTTCCCACTGGCTCCCTGACCAGCCTGCCCTGGGTAAAGGAGTGTGGCCAAAGCCACCCAGGGCCCGCATGGCTCTTCAGTGGAAAGAGAGGGATCTCCCTTATGGTGGCATTGTCCGAGATGACCTTGCCAGGAGCTCAGCCTAGCTTTATTCAAATTGTTGCCCTGCAGGATTCCTGGCACCTTTGGGAGTTGAGCCCTGGCAGGGGGTGGAGAAGTGATTCTCTAGTCTCTCCCAGCTTCCTCCATCTTCACTGCCCCCAGTGGTTTTCCAAATACCAACAAAGAGCAAAACCCAGGCCAGCAAAGCTCTCCGAAGAAGAGCCTTTCTTTGTTTAAAAGATGGTGGGGGGGTAGGGAGCAGGGACCTCAGGCAGACGTTTCCAACTTGATTGTCACCATCTAGTGGCAAAATCAGATGGAGCAGCTGAGAAGACATTTTCTCCCAGACCATGATCTCAAAGCAGCTGGTTTTCTAACCCTTAAATCTCCCAATAGGGATTTATGAAATGAATAATCGAAGGTCATGAGGGAACTGGGTGAGTAGGCAAACGGCTTCCCAAAATAAATCCTATCAATCAACAAACCTTTATCAGGACTTACAGTACACTAGACCCCTACTGTCTAAAACTGGGGATGTAAAGAAAGCCAAAGGGTCCATCCTTGCCCTCTTGGATCTCATAGTCTGATAGAGGAGAGAGACAAAAGGAAATAACCAAGTGCCTAGTACACATTGCAGAGTAGATGGAAGGTAATCCCAGGGGGAAGAAGGATGGGAGGGAGCGGGAAGGGTTTCTTTGAAGATGGGATCTGGATTTTGAACTGTTCTGAAGGAAACCAGGGGTGGGAGAGGGAGGTGAGAAACGAGAGCATTTCAAAGATGGGGACATCTAGTGTAAAGACACCTTCAGGAGACAGAAAGTGAGAAGCAATGATCATTGGGCTGAAAGGGAGTTCACACAGAAATGACTCTCCCAGCACTGCTTTCAAGGGCTTTGTTTCCTACGAGACGATAATAACTAATCTGAATGATGCTGAAATTCTCCACTAATTTCCCATGATATAAAATAGTGATTAAAGAGATGAAGATGTAGCATGTCTTGTTTCAACTGGTTAGTAATGCTATTATGTTTGATGAGTATTATTAAAGGATCCCTATGATTATAGGATACCTGTTATTATTGTTATTATTATTATTTAGCATTTATAGTGTATTCCATATTTTCAAAGCACCAGAAGACCATTATCTTTTTAGGCTTCACAAACACACCAAAGAGGCAGGAAGTCCATTGTATAAAAAAAGGGAAACTGAGGCACTTTACTTCATAAAAGTTAATTGATTTCTGAGTTAGCAGAAGCAATTTCTACCTAGCTGATTAATGTAGATTCAGAGATGTCATTGTTTCTATGAGGATGATAAATGCACAGACTAACTTAGAAAAACTAGTTATTTTCTTCAGGTATTACTGATTCATAAGAAGATTAGCCAAAAACATTTTAAAACATGCTGTGTGGCTCTCATGGGACATCATTGTTGTCTATAGGGGTTTTTTCCTTTTAAAATTATTAAAAATTTTATTCATTTTTCAATTGAAATAGTAGTTTTCAACAATCAATTTTTTGCAGTTTTAAATTTTACATTTTTCTCTTTCCCTCCTTCCCCTCCCCCTTCATCCTGACAGAAATCAATCTAATATAAGCTATACATAAAAAATATGTATGACCAGTGTAGAGGTTTTTATTTTATCATAATAAATGCAATTTTTGTACGGTCACAAGTCTTAGAATACAAAAGTTTCTGAAGAATTCAGTTGATGGCTCAAAAGACACTGGAGAGGATTGTGGTGGAAGGGAGCAGGCAATAATACATTCATTATAAAGGGGAAGGAAAGGCTATAATTAAGGAGTCACCAAAACAAAATATGAGAAAAATAAAGGATAGCTCAGTCATGAAAGGAAGGGATAGCTAATGGACCTCTACTGGCATCCTTGTTATGTCAAAAGAATTTGAGGAAGAATCAGCTGTTAGATGAGCCCCCTGTGTAGAAACCTTATGAGAGAGCATAAAAAAGATGAACACTAATTACAAACTAGTTACCCACAATTGGTTTGTCATCATCAACACCACACCCAAGAGATCACAGATCCATTTTTTTAAAACCATTCATTCAAACACAATTAGAATGTCAAGTTCAGGAAGCTACTTTGACTGGAGTGTATATCATTAAGAAATACTTGTGAGCAAATTTTTTTAATGTGATTTTTCTTTCTTCATTTTTCCAATTACATGTAAAGATAGTTTTCAACATTAATTTTTGTAAGATTTTGAGTTCCACATTTTTCTCCCTCCCATCCTTCTGACAGCAAGTAATCTGATATGTTGTACATGTATAATTTATGTAAAACATATTTCCATATTAATCATGTTGTGAAAGAAGAATCAGAACAAGAGGAAAAAAAGACCATGAGAGGGGGGGAAACATAAAACATAAAGCAAATTTAAAAAATTGAAAATAGTGTACTTTGGTCTTCAATGAGATTCCAAAATTCTCTCTCTGGATGTGGATAGCATTTTCCATCACAAATCTTTTAAAATTGTCTTTGCATTGTACCGCTGAGAAGAGTAAAATCTATCATAGTTGATTATAAAATAATAGAACAAATTAATTTTTAAGAAAAATAGCCTATTTATTAGGCAAAGCAAACAGTTTTATAAAAGTTCTTGTAAAAGAAACCTGGCGGCTAGGTGGCTGGTGGAACCAGGAAGCCCTGAGCTACAATCCAACTTCAGGTGCTTATTAGATGTGTGATAGCTGTTTGTCTCAGTTTCCTCAAGGATAAAATAGAGAATAACAATAGAATTTCTCTTATTGGGTTGTAAAGTCCTTAACACAATGCTGGAACAGAGTATATAAAGATTGATTTCCTCTCCCTTTTCCTTCCTCCTTACCCTCCCTTTTTAAAAGCCTGATGCTCTTTGAGTTTTAAAGATAAAATGAAGCTCAATTCTCTGTACTTGTTGAATAGCTTAATTTGGGTGAGATTTTTGTTCTGTTCTATCATATTTGACTTTCCATGATTCCATGGACTTTATCTATAAGGGTTTTTTTTTTTTAGATTTTTCAAGGCAATGGGGTTAAAGTGGCTTGCCCAAGGCCACACAGCTAGGTAATTATAAAGTGTCTGAGGTCAGATTTGAACCCAAGTATTCCTGACTCCAAGGCCAGTGCTCTATCCACTGTACCACCTAGCCACCCCCCTGTGCCACCTAGCCACCCCTATAAGGTTTTCTTGACAAAAAATACTGCAGTAGTTTGCCATCTTCTTCTCCAGTGTATTCCCATTCTTCAAATGAGGAACTGAGGCAAACAGGGGTTAAGTGACTTGACCAAGGTCACACATAAATGTCTGAGATCATATTTGAATTCAGATCTCCCAGGTCTGGTGTACCGTCTAGCCACCCCTCCCCCTTCCCCCTTTATTGGATAAGATTTATCTCCCTTCAAAAGATGTTTTCCTTTCTTCAAATTCATCTATATACTTATTCAAGTTGAGTTCAGTTGATTTTCCCACTGGTCTTCCTCACACACGTCCCCCACCCCCACCTCCTTCTTTTAACCAATTTGCTTGATGAGGAAGGCAGAGAGGAGGGAGAGGAAATGCCACCAGAATAATGTCAGAGAGAAATCGGAAGTCCAATTCAAGCAAAGTAACAGTTTTCTTTCCTGATAGGACTGCTGTGGAAAAAGTCTTAGATATGGAACCTGAGGTTCAAATCCTAGCTGTATCCTTGTGTGTCCTTGGGCAAGTCATATAATCTCTGGAGCGTTATTTCTTCATTTGGAAAATAACCTAGTTGAACTAGATGTACTACTATCAGAAGCAAATCCAACCCCTGGGAAAAATGGAAATAGACCTAGTTTACTTTTGATGCTCTCTGATATCCCTTTTTGATTTTTCTATTTCTTCTTTCATATCTCCAAATAGGGAAAATGCTTTAACCCAATGGATCAGCTCCTCAGGAGTAGAATTTAAGAGGCTATAATGAAGAGATGGTTAAAAATTAAGTTATAACCAATAAATATTATGTATTTGTCATGTGAACAATGTTATGTTAGTGTCCTCACTCCCAAACATGAGTCAGGCTAGTTTTTCTTGAAAGGATGACAAGCCATCTTCCAGAATCCCTTGAGCACTTCCTAGAAACCTCTGGTTATACTGGGTGACTTTCTAAGAGCATAAAACGACCCACCCACATGGAGTGGAGTCTTCACACTTCAAGATTTTCTTAAGGTAAGGAGACATTACATCTTGCCTACCTTTTTGATGCTTTTCTAACTGGGCCAAGTCTGCCTTGGCTAAGTGTCAAAACATCCTTGTTGATTATCCTTCCTGTGCTAACTTCTTTTAGTTAACTATTGAATAAACTTCTGATTGCCTCATTTAGTACCAACATCAACTTGAACTAAGAGGATACAGATCTAAGTTAGACTCACCTTTAACACTAGCCCAAATTAACCCATTCAGTCAATTTATATATCAGGTAGTATTCTGAGCAATTAGATGACTCAGTGGATAGAGGGTTGGACCTGGGATCAGAAAGACCCCAAATTCAAATTTGACTTTAGCTCACTTACTAACTGTGTAATTCTGGGAAAAATGACTTCATCTCTGACTTAATCCATTGGAGAAGTAAATGGCGAACCACTCCATAGTCCTCAGGGTCACAAAGAATCAGACACAAATGAAGATTATGCTATCATCCAACCAATCAACTAAAATTTATTAGGTGCCTATCATATGGATCAGGCACTGTACTAGATGTCAAAGGTGCAAAGACGAAAATAAAAGTCACTGTCCTTAAAGACCTTATATTCTATTAGATCAATAAGTCAATAAAGATTTATTAAGGCACTGTGCTAAGCAAACTGGGGTTGGGGGGAATACAGAAAAAAGGGCAAAATACTGACCTTGCACGCAAGAAACTCACAATTCAATGAGGGAAACAACAAGCAAAAAGAAAAGTGCAAACAAGCTACATAGAGAGGATAGATAGGAAACAATTTAAAAAGAAGAGGCACTAGAATTCAGGAGGGTTGGGAAAGGCTACCTGTAGAACACCAGTGCATTTTCATTGGTATAGTTCACTGCATATTGACTTAGAAAATCACATTGTCTAAATTTTATTGTTATTTTTTCTTTATTTTGTTAAACATGTTCCTGACTACATTTTAATCTATTTCTAGCATACTAGGGAATGTTGTGGGCCCCACATTAGCAGATGGCCACCTGTTTGACACCTCTGCTATAGACGATGGGGTTTTATTTGGGACTTGAAGCCAGGGAAACCAGTAGGCGAGATTGAGGAGGGAGAATGATCCTGGTTTCTGGAACATTCAGAGAAAATATTCAGTAATGAGATATGGAGGATCTTGTTTGAGGAATAGAAAGGAAGACAATGTCATTGAGTCAAAAAGTACACATTAGGGAGTATAGTGTAAGGAGGCTTGTCAAGTAGGTAGGAGCTAGTTTATGAAAGGCTTTGAATGCCAAAGAGAGAATTTTATATTTGACCTTGGAGGCAATAGGGAGCCACTACAGTTTATTGAATAGGAAGGTGACATGGTTGGACATGCAGCCATATAGGCACATGTCAATAAATACAAAATATAAAAAAAATAAAATGATGTGAGGCCCTGGGTTCTGGGCTGGGACCTCTTCACTTCTCTCTCTGTATTGTTTTACTTGGCAATCTCATCAACTCTCATGGATTTAATTACCATCTCTATGCTGATGATTCTCAAATCTATATATCCTGCCTTAATAGTTATGCTGACCTCCAGTTTCCCATCTCCAAGTATTTAGACATCTTGAATTTGATGTCCATTTGACATTTTAAATCAAATTTATCCAAATAAAACTCTCTTATCTTTTCTGTTATACCCTCTCCATCTTCTACTCTCCCTATCACTGCTGTGGGTCACACTGTGGTTTAGTCCTCCCCAATTCCTAAGGTTTGCAACCTAGTCATCACCATGGACCCCTCAAAATTTTTCTCTTCCTATATCGAATAAGTTGATAAGATTTGTTGATTTGACCATTGCAACCTTTCTGAATATTTCCTCTTCTCTCCTCTGACACTGCTACCCCTCTAGTGCAGGCCCTCATCACTTCATTGTAACAATTGCTGGTATGTCTGTCTGTCTGCTTTAAGTTTTCCCACTCTGATCCCATACCTCACTTACCTGCCAAAGTGCTCATTCTAAAGCTCAGGTCTGAATGTGTTATCTCCTATTCAAAAAACTCTAATAATTCCATATCACTTCCAGGATCAAATATAAAATCTTTTGTTTCATTTTTAAAACCCTTCACAATCTGTCCCCTTTCTTTCTTTATACTTTACTCCCTTCCACATGCTCTGTGATGTGGCAACACTGACCTAATTGCTGTTCCGTGTCCATCTTTTGATCCCCAACTCTTTATTGCTTGTTCCCCTTGCCTAGAATGCTCTCCCAAATAGTACTGGACATTCTGTTCATGATGGTTGAAAGACAGTTGGAGATATGAAACTACAAGTCAGCAGAGAGGCCAGGACTTGAGAATCATCAGTATAGAGACAGTAAATAAAATCTGTAGGAACTGATGAAATAACCATGTAAAATAGTGTCCAGGGAGAAGAGGAGAGAGTCCAGGCAGAGCCTATGGGACACTGATAATTAGTGGGCATGACCTAGCTGAGGATCCACAAAAGAAACTAAGAAGAAACTGTTTCTTTTGAGATATAGGAGGTTAACCAGGAAAAAGTGTTATCCTAAAAAAAGTTAAAGTATCAATGAGAAGAGAGTGATCAACTGTGTCAAAGGTTATATAGAAGTCAAGAAGAATGAGAATTGAGTAAATTGGATCTGTCAAATAAAAGGCAATTTGTAATTCTGAAAAATAGTTTTGGAGGAGTGATAAAGTTAGAAGTTGGATTGTAAGGGGTTAAGAGGAGTGAAAAGAGAGGAAATGAAGGTATTATACAGGGCTTTCTCAAGAAGTTTAGTCACAAAGGACAGAAAAGATATAGGATTATAGTTAGTAGGAATGAAAGATCAAAAGAGGGTATTTTTGAGGATGAGAAATCATGGGCATGTTTGTAGGCAGTAGGGAAGGAGCCAGTAGATGGAATTGAAAAAAATGCAAAAGGACAGAGGAAACAAGATTGAATGGAATTAATTGCTTGTGTAGGTAGAAGTTTATCTTGGTAAGGAATAGTGCCACTTTTTTTTTTGAGTTATACATGAGTGAAGGAGGAGACAGGGACATAAGACATTTGAGTGACACAAGACAAGGCAAAGGATAGAAGAGAGAGTTCACTGTGCAAGACCTCATTATTTCTCAAAAAATACAAGGTAAGTTTCTCAGCTAAGGTAGGAGGACAGGAGAGCCATAGGAGTCTTGAGGAGTGATATAAAGGCTTGAAAAAGCTGCTGTGGATAATGGGATAAGAAATTGATAAGGGATGATATCCATCCTAATCCTCCATTAGACTATAATCTAGTTGGAGAGACAAGACTCATATACTTGAAAGTTTAAATAGAGAACACAACATCAGTGTAGGAGTGGTCACAAACTAGTATATGATTAAGTGCTCCATGTCTGATTCAAATCACAGGAATTTAGAGTAGTGAGAAATCACTAAGGGCTGGAAGGGTCATGCATCAAAGTGCACTGGAAACTAATGAGAAGATTAGTCTAGCTAGAAAAGCATGTCTTGGAATGCCTCTTAATACTTCAATGGATTTGTGATTTTACCCAAGTGCATTTTCATTGGTACAGTTCACAACTCATCTACACCTTCTTAACCTCTGCTTCTTGTTCTTGTCCTTCACTGAGTAATAAATGTGGCTGATGACTCACAACTTGCTTGCTTTTCCTGTGTTTTCCCATCATTTTGAAGCTAGCTAGTACTAGGTTGTTTCATAGCCTGTTCATGCCACATGGAGGTCTCTGGGTGAAGGATTTTCCAAAAGTGAAGGTCATAGGAATATAGGAAGGTCCTGATAGTTCTCCTCTCTTTGTCTAAACTAGCTTCTATGACTGGTAAAGAAATTTCTTGTTCTAACATCAGAAAAATTAGCAGCTATGAAGAGCAAAGTGAGTGCAGTTCTGTCCACCTAACCTCAGGAGGAGCATCATGGAGAACAGTCAGCCAAGATTCCAGGTTGCTAGCACCATTGAAGTGATGAGCAAGCATTTCTGTGCTCCATAGTACCAGAGTGTATGAATGACAAATCTATCAGTTCCTTGTCTCCACTCATAGAAATGAGTTTACTTACACACTCAAACTTTGTTTCTCAAGTTTAAAGTGTTAAGATAAAGAGAATGAAATTTTGGGATGGAAAGGAATTATGTATTTACTTTTTTAAAACTTTTATTTTGTCTAATCTGATTAAACCAAAATATTCCTTGCACAGATACTATTGATTGCTAACTCAAAGACAAAGAAGAGAGTGGATAATAGATGATCAAAATTGGAGGTCCCACAAATACATCTAGAACAAAATCAGAATCTGACTTAACTTAATGTAGTTCTGATGTATTAGAACCAGTGGGTGAGCAATAACTAGCCTTCCTAGAGGAAGATACAACTTAAATAGTCATAGTACTGCTCTAATATTCAAATTTCCCAAGACAGTTGACTCAAGACACTGGAAACCTTATTCTAGGTCTTAAAATGGAGTACTCATTCTATGATCTGTTATCCCTAGCTTATATCAGATCACTGAGCCATCTCTTTTTCTGATCATGCATATTTTTCCTGGGTAGCTACTGTCTCCACAGCTGTCTAGCATAGTTTTGGGCACAGTAGATAGAGTGTAGGCCCTGAAGCAAGAGGTCCTGAGTTCAAATCTGAAATCAGACATTTACTAACTGTGTAACCTTGGACAAGTCACCTGACCCTGATTGCCTGGCATCTAGGGCCATCTCTAGTCATCCTGATTCATATCTGGCCACTGGACCCAGATGACTCCAGAAGAGAAAATGAGGCCAGTGACTTTGTGTTTTACTCACTCAAATTCAATTCACACACATGCTATGGCATCACCTCCCTGATGTCCTTTTCTTCTTCAAAAATGAAGGACAACGGGTGGCTAGGTGGTATAGTGGATAAAACACCAGCCTTGGAGTCAGGAGTACCTGGGTTCAAATCCGGTCTCAGACACTTAATAATTACCTAGCTGTGTGGCCTTGTCAAGCCACTTAACCCCATTTGCCTTGCAAAAACCTAAAAAAAAATGAAGGACAAACATCATTTATGATCATACATATTTTACCTGGGTAATCACTGTCTCCTAGCTGTCTGGCATAGTACCTTATACAGAGTAAATATTTAACAAATATTAATTAAATTGAATTGAATGATCAGGTAGTTTGATTATTTTCTATTTCTCCATTCAATAACTTGTTCAATGAAATTCACCCTTAATTGAACAGAGAGAGAGAGAGAGAGAGAGAGAGAGAGAGAGAGATTGAATTTAAATAATTAAGTGATTATGGATTCTTTGGGATAAGGATATGTGTATGTACATCTAGAGATATAGTAGACTTAATTTGAGGTTGGAGGGCTGGCCTTGGAGTCAGAAAAGCTTGTATTAAGATGCTGTCTTTGACACATACAAACTGTGTAACTATGGACATATCACAACTGATACTGCAAGGTAGAGGATGTTTCCATATAGGGAATTCCCTACAGTGATGAAATCACAGACTTGGACTCCTCCCCTGCCTGCATATATATGTATATTTATATATGTGTATATATATATGTGGATGCATGTATGTAAATGGACAAAGAGGGTCAGCACATAATCAAAAAGAGGAAAGGTTAGCAGAAGAAAGGAAATAAAATCCCCCCACCCCCAATTCTCTCCTGTCAAAATACTTAATCAAATACCTGTTATATATGTTTCCTCTGCTCTTCCTTTCTTTTTTTTTTCCTTCTTGTTCAGTTGTGAATGACTCTTTTTCATCCAATTTGGGGCTATCTTGCCCTTTCTTTCTCCAGCTCATTTTACAGAAAAGGGACCTGAAGCTAATAGAGTTACATGATTTGTCCAGGAACATAAAGTTAGTAAGTGTCTGAGGGCAAATTTGAACTCAGGTCTCCTGAGTCCAGGTCCAAGATTGTGGGCTTCTATCTACTATGCCATCTAACTGTCCTTTATTCCCCTATGCTTTCCCAAAACCTAAGGTGGGCAGACAGAGGAAAAAAGGTAGTTATTTCATTTCTTATGGCTCTTTCTTAAAAGTCACAACTAGGAACTGAACTAATATGTAGGCAGAATACCAAAGAAAAGAAGATGCAATTACTTATTTGTGATTTTTTTCTTTAATTATAGGAAAAGTACTTTAAGTATGTATAATATATTAATATATTTTGCAATTTAAACACAGCTTCTTCCCCAAGATACAAGGGGTAGCTGAGAAAATAGATTAATAAGGGAGCAAAATTATAAAGGGAATGAATTATAAAGGGTTTGCCATAGTTCCCTTTCTGTTGTCTTCCCTTTCAGTCTTCTAATCCAAACTTCATAACCTTCCATTCCCAGACCAGTTTTCACAGTAAAGGAGTGGCAGTTGGTAAATTTAACTCACTCAAAGAAATTTATTAGAAAATGTAGGTGTTCCCCTTCCCAGGTACAACTATTTTAAAAGAACTTAGAAAAGATAAGGCTTAATCTCAAATAAAGATTTTTTAAAACAATTTTAACTATTTTAACAGCATGTTAAATATATTTCCTTATTAGTCATGTTATGAAAGAAGCATCAGAAGAAAAGGGAAAAAACACAAGAATTTAAAAGTGAAAATAGCATGCTTCCATCTTCATTCAAACTCTATAGCTCTTTTTCTGGATGTGATGTGAGTTCTATCACAAATTCTTTTTGAATTGTCTTTGATCACTGTATTGCTGAGAAGAGCTAAGTCTTTCATAGCTGATCATCAAGTGCTGCTGTTAATGTATGCAATATTTTCTTGGATCTGCTCTCCTCAGTTAGCATCAGTTCATGTAAATCTATCCAGGTTTTTTCTGAACGTCACCTGTTCATCATTTCTTATTTATTTATTTACTTACTTATTTATTTATTTGTTTGTTTGTTTGTTTGTTTGTTTGTTTACTCACTCTCATTTATTTATTTGCTTATTTGTTTGCTTGTTTGCTTATTCATTTATTATTCATTCATTTATTTATTTATTTATTTGTTTGTTTGTTTGTTTGTTTATTGATTGATTGATTATTTTTGCAAGGCAATGGGGTTAAGTGGTCTGCCCAAGGCCACACAGCTAGGTAATTATTAAATGTCTGAGGCTGGATTTGAACTCAGGGACTCCTGACTCCAGGTCTGGTGTTGTATCCACTGCACCACCTAGCTGCCCTGCTCATCATTTCTTATAGCACAATAATATTCCATAACATTCATATACCACATTGTTCAGTCATTACCCAATTGATGGGCATTCCCTCAATTTCCAATTCTTTGCCACCATAAAAAAAGAGTTGCTATAAAATTTTTGCACATATGGGCCCTTTTCCTTTTTTTTATGATCTCTCTGGGATACAAATGAAAATTCTTTAAAGGTAGAATTTCAGACACTCAGTTAGATTGATAATTTGGAACATAGGGACCTTTCCACTGCTTCTCAACTTACACCAAGCATGCAGGGCCTTCTCATAAATGTTTAGCAACCTGTTCTCAAGAATACATACATACATACATACATATATATATATATATATATATATATATATACTCACACATCTCTATCTCCATATCACACATATTTATATATACTCAATGATACACTTTTAAGTTTAATTTTCATCTTTAACATTTTCTCCATCACTTTGTCTAGACAATCAACAAAACAATAAATCATGCTCTGATATGGAGCATTTGCACATTTCTGAGTTGTAAATGTTCATGTGTAAATGTAAATGTGAAAATTTCACAATCAGCTCCCTCAAAGCTGGGTATCCCTGTCTATAGGTGACTGCTATGGGCAAATAAATAAATTATTAACCAACTGATAGCCCTCTGGTGATCAGTCTTAATGTTTTGTTCTGCCAAGAGTACATTATCCATACCTCCACTTGCCCCACTCCCCCAATACAAACACCTTTGTCTGATTTCAAGCTAGTTTCTCTTCCTCAATGTGGTACACTAGAAGACTCATAAACAGGGAATAAAAATATCTGCTGCAGGGTCATTGTGGGTATGATTATACCCATGAGGTCCAGAGCACAGAAACATTCTGTGAAAACAGAACAAGTAGGTGCTCTTCAGGGACTGTGTTTATACATACATACATACATACATATGTATGTATGTATGCTGGCGATTTTGCCCAAATTTTTCTCACTTAAATCCAATTTCACTTGCAAGTCATGGCATCATCTTCTTGCTATTATGGTTCTCCTCAAGAATAAAGGACACAGAACAATGACAATATATGGTATCCAGAGTAGGATTTGGTGAAGGACTTTAACCATGGGAGAAACAATGGATACAGCACCAACCCTGGAATCAAGAGAACCTGAGTTCAAATCCAGACTCAGATACTTCCATGCTGTGACCTTGTGCCTCCAAAAATGGAAAAAGTAAAAGAAAAGGAATGATTCAGACTAGGGCATATAAGTGATCATAAATAAGAAATAAAATTAATAAATCAAGAAGTGTTTATTGAGTGAGTGCCATGTGCTCAGTATAGCATTCTATACTTGGAATCACACAGATCTGGTTTCAAATCCTGCCTCCAACAGTAAACAAACCAATTCATTTCTCTGAGTCTCAGTTTCCTTTTGATGGTACAATAATTAGTGTTTTGTAGGGCTTTAAGCTGTGCAGAGGAAGGAAACAAGCATTTATTAAGCCAGGCACTTTGCCAAGCAGTTTTACAATATTATCTCCTTTGATCCAAGAACCCTGGAGATAGGTGCTACTATTCCCATTTTTCAATTGAGGAAACAGAAGTTAAATGACTAGCCCAAGGTCACACAGCTAGTAAGTTGTTTGCAGCTAGTTTTTAACTCATTTTTATGTGACTGACTCCAGATCCGAACTCTACTTAATGCACCAACAAGAAGCCAGCAGTAACTTTCCCAGGGGGCTATTGTGAAGTTCATCTGAGATGATGTATTAATAAAGCTGCAAAATTATATATATATAGATAGATAGATAGATAGATAGATAGATAGATAGATAAAACCAGTTGGATGTCAGCTTCTTGAGAGGCAAGGTGCTGCTTACAGAACTGAACTGAATTGATGATGTTTCTTAAAATACAGAGAAGTGACATTCTATGTCATAAAGAATTTTGGATCTGAAGTCCTGGGTTATATAATAGTTATGTTGGTGTAAAATGAATTCATAAAAAATTTTTTTTATCCTTTTTTAATGTACCTAATTGTCAGTATGGTAAACTGTCCGGTAGACCTCCTCAGAATCATGATTTTAAATACCAAAAAATTACAGAGAATTATCATAGGATTACAAAGGAAACCAAAGGTCAGTGAAACTAAAGAGGCAAAAAAAATTTTTTCCATTCAACTTCAGGAATCCTATGAAGAATGATGACCTTTGAGGTTCCTTTAAATTCTACATCTGTGATCTTCTTACTAGATCTTTTTATGACCTTAAACAAGCCACATAATGTTCCAAGTTACAATAGACAAGACAAAAGAAAATTGGTAGCTCTAACATTCTCTACATCATGGGTGGTCATTAGCTCTTCTGGGTTGCACAACCCAACGAAAACTTGTCAAGGGCCGCATGTAGAATAAATAACAGTTAATGAATATTCAGTTCTATATGCGGCCCTTGACAAGTTTTCGTTGGGCTGTGCAGCCCAGAAGAGCTACAAGGTGGGCCCCCACTGCTTTCCATGGTCTCTGTGGATGAGGGTCGGGGATGGGGGGTGGGGAGGAGCCATCAGTGACCAATACAAACCACTGTGTAGAAGTACGTTCTGATATCAGGATATATAAGGATATCAGAAGGGAACAAAGAAACATGGAAACTCGGCGGAAGTGGCAGAGGAAGCCGCTGAGTCCTTGTTCCATCGGCTCTGCTGGCCCCAGGGCCAAGATCCCAGGCCAGTGGGCACTAGGGTCCGCTCTCTGCTGGCTTGTGGCCACTAGGTGTCTCTGCCATGATGTGGAATCACAGCAGCCAGGGCCAGTGTAGGGGGAGGGGAGGGGAGGGGAGGGATGGGGAAGGAGGGAGCCTCCTGCCTCAAGGGTCTTCAGCCTGCTCGACCCCCCACCCCCGCCCCCGACCTTAAGCCTAGGCGGGCCTAGAAACGTAATTAGAGCAGAGCATCCTCCTGGGCGGAGGATGAAGGCTGAAGCCCAGCCCAGAGATCCCAACAGGGAGGGAGGGAGGGAGGCAGGGCCGAGGGAGGACGTCAGGGCCCCGGCTAGACAAAGGAGCCCCCTCCCCCTGCAGCCCCACCAGCCACCACGTGGAAGGGAGTGCCCGAGACCTTTCCCTTCCCACTCGGCTGGGCTCGGGAAGTGCCTCCCGCCTTTGTCCTGGCGCCCGGGTCCTCCCGCAGGGGCACGGCCACTGGACAATGGGCCAGGGCTCTGGCCCGGGCGCCCGGACTTCCTTCCCCCACGCCCCTCCCAGCGTGGGAGCCCGGCTCTGGACAGGGCCGGGGGGCACCGAGCCGCTCGGGTCCGGCCGCGGCCGCTTTCGAGAGCGGAACAATGACGGGGGGACCCGGCAGCCCGAGGCACGCGGGGCGCCTCAAACTTGGTGCAGCCCGCCCTGGGAAGCACCCCAGCTCCAGCGCCGCCCCCCTTCTCCTCTGCCCGCTCCTCCTCCTCCTCCTCCCAAGCCCACACTCACGCCTCCTGCCCTCTACCGACATCCCCGGGCGAAAAGGAAGAAAAAAGGGAAAGGAGGAAGAAAAGGGGGACGAGAAAATAAGGCAGGAAAAAGAAATCTAGTGGAACGCTTTCCTGGTTAACCAGCTGTTAGTTTGTTGGATTCTTTTTTTTGTCTTTTATGTGTATATGGGGATGGGGTATGCATTTTTTCAATGACAAGAATATTGAAATAGCCCACTCACCAACCGCTTATCTGCCAGGGGTGTTTTCTGAACCCCTTGGAAAGTCACAGATCAACCGACATTGCTGCATATATATATGGAAAGTGGTCTCTGCCTTAAAGAAACTTATAACCTGGAGAGGCAATGCAGTATAATGGGGGGAAAGCCTTTATACAGGGGATCTGGTCAAAAGGCCTCAGGTTCTTACCTGAAAACAAGGACATTTGATCAGATGACTTTGATCCGGTCCTAAAAAGGGTAGCTATTAGCTATAATAATTATAAAATGTCCATATCAAATATTAAGGAGATAAGGCCTATACAAATAAATATCAAGTACAACTTTTTCCTGATCAATTGCCATTATTGTGACCCAAATTTTATTTTTTTTAATTCTGTCAGTATAAGTTTATTTTTATTTTAAAATGGAAACTGGAGTAAAGTGGTTTGTGGCTAAAACAGCCTTCACTGGAAAGAAAACTGTATCCCACATAAATCAAAAGAACAAATTCTGAAAGTCTGAAACAATTGTCCCACCTCCCCAGAGGACAGAGTAAAGGACAGGGTTAAAGCAGAGGGTATAGAGAGGGTACAATCAGAAAGAAAGGTGTGACCCAAATTTTAACTGTATGTTTTTAAAAAACAGTTTTCTATTACAAACTTAACCACGACCAACAGATATACACATTTCAGTATATAAATAGCAGCAAAATAATTTTTTTCTCCCTTTTCTCTATTCCAGGAGATCACAATCCTCATTATAGCTCTGTTTTGTCACTGATTCCTCACTGTCACTTAATCTCACATATCCAATTTGTTACCAAATCCTGTTATTTCCTACCTTCACTAGCTCTCCTCTTACCCTCCCTGCCACCATCCTGGGCATACTCTCATCACCCCTTTCCTGTACTCTTATACTCTCCCTTCCTCAAGTCTGTGCACTCTACTCAACAGCCAAAGTAATTTTCTTTTCTTTTTCTTTTCTGATTTTTGCAAGGCAATGGGGTTAAGTGACTTGCCTAAGGTGACACAGCTAAGTAAATATTAAGTATCTGAGGTCATATTTGAATTCAGGTGCTCCTACTCCAGAGCCAGTGCTCTACACACTGGGTCACCTAGCTGCCTCCAAAGTGATTTTCTTATAGTACATATCTCACCATGTTTGACCCCAGCACCCAATATACTACAATGACTCTATATATATACATATATATATATATATATATATATATATATATATATATATATATATATATATATTCAGGATTAAATATAAAGTACCCTTTGGCGTTTAAAGCCCTTTATGACTGACCCCTTCCTATCTTTCCAGTCTTTTTGCAATTTACTTCCTTCTATACCCCTCCAGCATGACCATACTGCCTACTTGCCCTTCCTTACCCAACACTCCATTTCCTGACTCCCTGTCTTGATTGATTGTCCTCCATACTTATACTCTCCCTTCCTCATCTTCATCTCCTGGCTTCACGGGCTTCCTTCAAGATAAAGCTCAAATCCACTTTCTGAAAGAGATTTTTTTCAGTTTCTCCACACCATTCCAGCTAGTGCCTTTCCTTTGTGAATACCTTTCATTTATAGCATTTATCTTGTTTTGTACAGTTATTTGCACATTTTCTCCCCCCCAAAAAAATAGAATGTAAGTTTCTTGATGGTAATTTTTTTTGTCCTTTTGTATGTGTGTGCCTAGTGCTTAGCAGACTACCTGGCACCTAATAATCACTTAATAAATGTTAGTTTACTGATCAATTAGATTCAAATTCACAGAGGGAGATGAACTTCAGATAAAAATTTTTTTTTAAATCTTGCATTTTGGAGCAATCTTCCTTATAGATTGGCCAAATAGGATATGTTTTCAGGAGGCTGAGAAGATAAATTATTTCATACAGGGAAGTCCAAGTGGATGAAAAATACTTATCACTGACACTATGATTTTGATTGACTAGAGAACTAACATAACTGGTCCATCAGTACCTATAAACTGGACAGATATTCTTCATAGACAATGAACCAGATCCAGAGTTGAGTAAGAGGAAGAGAGTGAGAGATTATATTTCAGAAATTCTAAAGTACTTACCCTGATGTTTAGGCCATACATATGGCCTGATGATTTTTCCCTTCTTTCTTTCAGGTCATTGTCAAAATCAGATTGATTATATACTTTGGAGAGTTTCTATACAGTTAGTTAAAATAAGAACTGGAGATGACTGTGACTCAGATAATGAGCTTCCTTTTCTAAAATTCAGATGTAAAATTGAGAAAAGTATGGGGAAACCCTTAGACCTTATAGATATGACTGAAGCAACATCCTTATGAATATGATGAAGTGGATGTGATAAATAGATATAATTTGGTGGTGTGCCTGAAGAGCTGTGAACAAAGGTTTGCAGTGTTGTACAGGAGACAGCAACAAAAAATATTCCAAAGGAAAAGAAAAGCAAAATGGCTGTCTGATGAGGCTTTACAAACAGTTGAGAAAAAAAAGAAAGGAAAATGGAAAGGAAAAAAGGAAAAATATACTCAACTGAGTACAGATTCCAGAGGTAAGGAGAGATAAAAAGGTCTTCTTAAAGGAGCAATCCAAAGTAAAGGAAAACAACCATGGGAAAGACAGATCACTTCAAGAAAACTCAAGCTATCAAGGAACCTTTCATGCAAAAATTGAGTGTGATAAAAGATGATAGGGATTTAACAGAAGCAAAAGAGATTAAGAAAAGGTTGCAAGAATACACAAAGAACTATAAAAGAAAGATCTAATGTCATCAATAACCAGGATAGTCTGGTTGCTATCTAGAGCCTGACATTCTGGAGAATAAAATCAAATGGCCCTTAGGAGCATTGCTAACAATAAGGCTGGTGGAGACAATGGAACTCCAGTTGAACTATCTAAAACTCTAAAAAAGATGGTATTAACGTGTTATACTCAGTTTGCCAGCAAATTTGGAAAACACAGGTGTGACCACTAGATTGGAAAAATCATTTTATGTCCCAATCCCAAAGAAGGGTAATGCCAAGTGATATCCAAAGTACTGAATAATTGTGTTCATTTTGTTTAAGCATGATTCATGCTTAAGATTCCATAAGCTAGGTTTTAGCAATATGCAAACTGAGAATTACCAGAAGAACATGCTGTTTTTTGAAAAGGCAAGAGGAAGTAGAGACCAAATTGCCAGCATTCATTGAATTATAGAGAAAGCAAGGAAGGTCCAGAAAGAATCTATTTCTGCTTCATTGATTACAATAAAGCTTTTGATTATGAGGATCACAACAAAATGTGGCAAGTCCTCAAAGTGATGAGGGTACCAGATTATCTTTCTTATCTCCTGAGGAACTTTGTATGTGGGCTAAGAAACAAGAGTTAGAACCAAACATGAAACATTTAATTGGTTTAAGATTGGAAAAATTATGACATGGTTGAATATTGTCCCCTTATTTATTTAATTTATATGCAGAATACAAAATTGAATGAATCAAAATCTGAAATTAAGGTTGTTGGGAGAAATGTCAACAATCTCAGATATGCAGATGATGCCACTCTGATGTTAGAAAGTAAAGAAGAATTAAGAAACCTTGTGATAAGGATGGAAGAGAAAAGTGTAAAGTTAGCTTGAATATTAACAACAACAACAAGAGAAACCAACCAAAGAATTTAGCAACTGGTTCCATAATTTCCTGGCAAATAGAGGGAGAAAAAAAGGGAAACAGTTTTGTATTCTTGGGCTCAAAGATCACTGTGACTGCAGTCATGAAATTAAAAGATGCTTTCTCCTTAGAAAGAAAGCTATGGAAAATTTATATACCATACTGAAAAGCAGAGTCATCACCTTGCCAACAAAGATTCAGAGCTGTCTGAGAATTAATCTACATGGAAAATTGAGAGCCATAGAACCAACACTTTGAATTGTAGTACTAGAGAAGATTTTTGAGAGTCCTTTGGATGGGAAGGAGATCAAATAAGTCAATACTTAAAGAAATTAATTCAGACTACTAACTGGAAGGTGAAATATTGAAGTAAAATCTTAAATACTTTAGCCAGATAATGCTGCAAAAGATTCTATGGGGAAGATTGAAGTCAAAAGAAAAAGATGGCAGAGGATAAGATGGACAGATAGTATCATGGGAATAATGAACTGGAACTTGGACAAACTTGGAAAGATTGTGGAGGATAAAGGGCCAACAGTGCTCCATAAGGTTACAAAGTGTCAGACAACTGAATGACTGAGCAACAATGACAATACAGTGCTTTTAATAGCCTCATTTTTCTCTCTGAAGCCAATATCTATCCTTCTCATGCCAGTATTGTTGCATTGTTCTTATGTGATTGCAAGTCATGAAATACCATAGTCTTTAAAGATTCAAATGTAAGATTCACTCAATGGAGAAAGGGGCAAGGGATGGATGATGTTTCTCAGTGGCTTGCACCATTTTACCAACAAATGAATTTTGTTCAAGAAACTGTGTAAAAGATATATCAATGAGATAGATAATCAGAGATGGAGATGACTCAGTTATCCAGTGAGGAATAATAATAATAATAATAATAACCAATATTTACATAGTACTTATTTTATGCAGACACTCATTTGATCCTTATAACAACTCTGGGAGGTGGGCCCTATTGTTATACTTATTTTACAGATGTAATACTAAGACAAATAGAGATTAAATGACTTGCCCAGGGTCATTTGGACCTGCAGCTTCTTGACTCCTGACCTGGTATTGTGTGCTGCAATGGCTTTTGAATAATGTGAAGAATTCTGCTGAAGGTTCCTAGCTAATAATACATCATAGTCTGAAATATAAACTATAATATGGTAGTTTTAATTTAGCATTCAGTTTAGATTTTACATTTCATGTGTGTTGGTGTCTCCAACTAGACACTAAGACCATTGAGGGTAAGGGACTTTAATTTTTCATTTTGTATTTCCCACCATGCTTAGAATTGAGTATCTACTCATTCTTTTTCAACTAAGTGCCATTTTTTCAGTTAAGTCTCATTTTATGGTCAAAATTATTAAGATTTAGCTTCAATACTTGACCTTGCAGTGAATAGTCTGATTTATTTTTTTTTTAAGTGTTGACTGGTTTGATCTCCTTGCCATCCAAGTGACTTTCAAAAGTCTTTTCTAGCACCACACAGAATGAGATTTGCATTCAGAATTGCTATGAAACTCAAAGGAGATTGTGTATATGACATGCTATCTAAATTTGAAGAATTTGGTCACCTAGTGGGACAGGAGCAATATCCTAATCTTCACCCCCCATAATCAAGTTTTTCCTTAAAAGACTTGATTGGCCCAGGAGATTAACTAATGGTTTAGGGTATTGAGATCACTTGCTGTTCTTCTGAACATAAAACACCTGTGTGGGGCTGCAGGCATTCTCACTGGTCCGATCATAATGGGCAACTCAGGCAAAGGAGCTTCAATAAATTTAATCAACTTGGTATCTATCGTATTGCTGAAAATCCTTCTGCTATGGCAGGTAAAATTACCTTTTGTTAATTGTTGAATGACCCATGTTAATCTCATTTAATTCTAATATCAAACATAAATTCCCAGAGGACTAACCTGATTGAAGCTCAATCTAGAAAACATAGGGATGATTTTATTTTCCACCAAAGCATTTTTTGAAGAAGGTTGAGGATTCTAATTAGAAAGAGATTCTTAAAGTATAAAAGGATATAATGTTTCTGTATTTATAGGTGTGTGTATTTCCTTGAGGAAGAAGTGAAAATAGGAGGCATTCTAATGTAGTGAATAATTCATACCAGTACTAAACATCATACAGTAAATAGGAATAGCCTGGGTTAATCATTAAATCATAGACTGAGAGTTGGAAGGGAACTAATGGTCATCCAAGTTCAACTCCATTTTAGGGATGAGAAAACCAAGACCCAGGGACATTGGTTTGCTAAGGGTTGTCCAACAGGTAAATAGCAAGAGACAGAAGAGAATTCAAACCCAGGACCTCCAATTCCAAATCCAATGTTCTTTCATTGCATGAAGCAGCACTGATGATATTCTATTCTCAGATATGGAAACCAGGCAGGTCCAGGCTCATCTGCTAAAGTGAAGGGGAAAAAAGTACATATGAACATATTTATATTCATGTCTCAGCTGCCAGACCATAAAACATGTATGAAAATGGAGACTTGATTTGGCTGTCCCAGTTGCCTAGGCAATTTGGGACCTTGTAAATTTAGCTCTATTGGTAGTTCTATGTCTGAGACAAGGGAAAGCTTTGGGTCTTTAAGGTAAGCACTTAAAAGCCCTCTCATTTGTGAAGCATGGTAAGATCTTCCTCCCACCACATTGATTAGGACCACTGAGTACAGAGCTTGACTCTAGTCTGTGGAATTGTGTGTGGGATCTTTCCTTAACCATGGATCCTAAAGAATAACAGAAGGGATGGGGGGGGGGGGAGAAAAAGAAAGCTATCCAGCCAAATTTCAGAAGCCATCTCATTCCAATGCAAACATATGAGAGTGAGAGGATAGAAAAGCAAGGATCTTCATTCCAACAATCACCCTTTTTTTCTCTCTGCCCTTTCTCTCTCCACTCTCTTTGCTTCTTCCTTTCTTCCCTAGATCTTTGATCAGCTAATCTTAGTGTTTTGAGATTTCTCCTTTTAATTAGGGAGCTCAATCTGGTTTGCAATAGGTAGAAGAAAGGAAAAAAAGGCTTCACTGATCGACTTTTAGAAACTTCAAAGCTCTAGTGAAGCAGAACTCCTTGCATTGAGAACCCTCAAAGTTCTCAGTGTCTAGTTGAAAAGACCAACTCATATGAACCATATAAAACAGAATCTAAACTAAATGCTAAATTAAAAAAATACTGTATTATAGTTTATATTTCAGGCTATGATATTTTATTAGCTAGGAACCTTTAGTAGAACTCTTCACATTACTCAATGCTGTTGAAGCATATAGATCCAGATCTAGAGTCCAGGTAACCCATAGGGCCTAGCAGACCTTGCCCCAGGAGCCAATGTTGTCAGCCTTCCAAAGCCTATTTCTACTCTCTTCCTCCCTATGGAAAAGGCAGACAAAGCAGGGTCTTCCTTTGGTTTCCACCCAATCTCCAGCCCTTTATTCTGCCCACACATTCTAGGTTTTAGGGAGCTCCAGGATCTAGTCCTATGTAATCTATATAACATTATCACAGCTATGACCTAACAAGAACCACCTACCTCAGCAAAATGCTCTTCTCTGGTCCTACACATAAGGCTCAATTAATTTCTTAGCCATATTTTTGTTCCTGCTATTTCTCATACTAGGAATGCCCTCCTGTTTCCCTATGCTTGTCTAAATTCTGTTTCTTCTAAGTCCCACTAAAGTATCTTCTCCTCCAGGAAGACTTCCCTGATTTAGATACTTCTTGTTCCTGAACTTTAATAACATTTAGAGTTTGTATGACAAGAATTTAGCAAGCACTATGGTTATACCCTGTCTTGTTTCCTTTGCTGTCATTCCAAGTAATTAAAAAACTATATATAGATTGAAATCTGTAGGGGAAAATGCAGTTTAAAAAACACATATATTTTGATGGAGAAGTGAGAGGGAGAGAAAAATTAAAGTTTTTAATAGGAAAAATAACTTATGAGGAAAAATAAAGAAAACATTTGTTTCAATTCAGGGAAAAATAATTTTAAAAATCAACCTGCATTTTAGAATAACTTTTCCTTTTCCCTGTAACCATGATGCAAATTCCTCCATAACAGAGATTGTATTTTCAACTCCTTCTTTCCCCCCTTGCCCCCACAATTAAGCTTAGCTCCAGCCTTAACAGAAGCATTTAGCTCAAAGTGTCAGTCATCCTAGAAACTGAGGATACAGACTCAAAAATAAAACAGTCCCTAGCCTCGAGAGGTTTCCATTTCATAGGAAGAGAAAACAAATGTAACATACACACCTATAAGTACATACAAAATATAAGGTTTGGGAGAGGGGAGATAGTAGCAGCTAGAAGGAATTAGAAAAGACTTAATTATGAGGTAGCTTTTGAGGTTAGCTTTGAAAGAAATTAGGTATTCTGAAAGACTGTAGTATGGAGAGAGTACTTTCCAGGAATGGGAGGTTTGGAGATGGGAAATGGAGTGTCCTGTATGGATTATTCAATAAATATTGATTAACTGATATGTTGCTTTAGAATTGTTTTCATGTAATTTTTGCATTTGCATCTTTTTTATCTTTATAGTATTTTTATTTTTTCATTTACATATAGAAATAATTTTCAGCATTCATTTTTTGTTACATGTTCTTTTTCCCTCCCTCCTCCCCAAGACAGCAAGCAATCTGATATAGGTTATATATATGCACAACCATGTTAAACATATTTCCATATTAGTCATGTTGTGAAATAAGAATCAGAACAAAAGGGCATTTGCATCTTTGCTGGCCAGCTAGATAGGTACTAACTAGGGTAGAAACTTAGTCTCTTTTTTTTTCTTTTATATTGTCCATAAAACTCATCACAGGCTTCTGTACAAAGGAAGTATTCAGCAATTAAATGAATGGCTGGTCCTTCTATCTTATGTATGTAAGAGTATTTCTAGGACAAAAAAGCTTACAAGAGGGCTTACTCTTACTTGGATTTCATATTCCCTCCAGTCATGCAGAAAAGGGTTAGGAATAGTGTGAAAGAATGAAATGGGTGAAAGTATGTGAAAGTATGGACTTAACCAAAAGTATTATATTCAGGATACATGATAACAGAACAGGAAGGTCCATGGAAACCCAGTAGAATTCTACAACCCTTTTTTCTACCCAAAATACTGCACATTCTTTAAGATCATTATTAAAAACAGCAGCTACTGGAAGTACTTAGAAACAACTATAGGGAAATAAATATCTTGGAATGTTTTCATTTGAAAATATCAAAAGGAGTCTGTACCACATTATAGCCTAATTGACTACATATTTCCGTGAGCAAAAATGAAGCTATATTTTATTCATTTCCCAACAAGGATTCTGGCCATAGTGCCTTTAATCCTGGTTACTAGGTTTAAAAAAAATGAATGGCTCACAGAATTTTAGTCTCACATAAATCAGTAGCCAAAATCCCTAATACAACAAAGGAATGTAATCTTACCCTGATGCTGATACATCTGGGATGACAATATAGCCTAATTATAGTGATTATATATGGGCAGCCCCACTCTAACTTTATTTAGATCTATGTGTGCTGATAAAGCATGCTAATTTATTTAACTTGAGAAGGTAAAGCCAGGTTATTTGAACAACAAACTATGGTGATGGCACATATGTGAACAGAGTAACTGGGTGGAGGTTAAATGAAATTCATAAGCAAGTTAAAGTGACACATAATTAATGATATGTATAATCGTTATTGTGCTGCACGGTAATTAGACATAAATGGGAAGACATTCATGCAAATGAAAATAATTGTATTATTTTTGCACTGCCAAGACAAGCATATTTGCCATCAAGTGGAAGAAAGGATCAGCTTTGGGCTCTTTGCATAGAAAGACGCTTCAGCAGTCCCCTGCCAAAAGAAGGAGATATTGCTACTTTGCATTCTCCTCCCTACCTGTTTCTGGTTCCCATTACCTGGAAAGAGTTCATGAAACTTTGAGTTTGTCTCCCAGAGCCTATTCAAAATCCCCAAGAGGGAGACCCAGAAAGTTGTTTCCCCTTGGGATGAAATTTAAGAGTTAAAATATCACCATTCAACAATGGGGCAAGAATATCTGAATGGGTCCACCAGATTGGAAGCTATTGTGAAAGTAATTTTTAAAAGATTTTTTTTCTTCCCATAATTAGTATAGTTGTCCAGAAAATGCTATAAAAACATTTAAGTAAAATTAAAATTAAAAAAATTCATACTACATTGTCTCTCTCTCTCTCTCTCTCTCTCTCTCTCTCTCTCTCTCTCTCTGACACTAATTGGCCATATGACTTTGGGCAAAAGCATTTGATCTCTCAGTGCCACAGGCAACTCTCTAAGACTTTAAATTGCAAAACAGTTGGTAGAGATATTTCCTATACCAGTGAAATCCCAGGTTTGGACTCCAACATTCTTCTTTCTTGTATATTCATTTGTTCCATTTGGCCCTAGAGGGCAGAACTAGGAGCAATGGATGAAAGTTACCCAGAGGAAAATTGAGGCTTGAAATCCAGGAACATTTCCTGCTAATTAAAATTGTCCAAAAGTGCATTGGCTGCCTGTGGAAGTTGGGGGCCATTCTTCCTTCCAACCTTTCAAACAGAAGCATGATGGCCACCTGTCAGGTATGATATGTTGGAGATTCCTTTCATGTGTGGGGCAGGTAGGGCATATAGTGGTTAGAGTACCAAAATGAAGTCAGGGTCACACAAGGTCAAATACTCAGAGGCTTACTAGTGACCTTGGATGAGTCCCTTAACCTCTATTGCCTCAGTTTCCTCATCTCTAAAAGGAGAATAATAATAGCACTTACCTTCCACAGAAAGAATTTAGAACAGTATCTGTTAGGTGCTATATAAACATTTTAAATTATCATTATTGTTGTTAATAAGCTGAACTAGATGACTGCTGAGATCCCTTCCAATTCTCAAATTCTGTGATTCTGAAAAACAAAATGAAGCAAAGCAAAATTATAGGTTGGGTCTCCAAAGTTAGAAGTGGCCCAGGAATCTCTAGAACTCAGAGTTCTGCACTTTTCCTATGTGGATGGACAGACTAAATTGCCTTGAGTGAATACAAATCCCTTTCAGGACACTCTGCAGTGTCTTAGGTCTTGATATAATTAATATAGTGTGACTATAAACAGTATTATTTGGAGGACCTCATCATCTACTGGAAATTTCTCCTTGACCTGGACTTTGTACTGTATCTCCATCACAGTGGTGAATGCTGAAAATATTCACCACTGTGAACATGTATCTCCTTGTTTTATGTCTCACCTGATGTTTATTATCAGAGTCATTAAACAGGGTTATTTCTTTTGTTAGCTATTCTGAGGACATTTTACTATATATATAAAAGAGCCTATGAGGCAGTGTTTTGTTCTACCAAATCAAATACTTTTTTGTAATCAACAAATAATAAACATAATAGGATTTTATGTTCTCTAAATCTTTTAGTCATTTGTGAGAAAATAAAGATGTGGTTATGTTTGAATATTGTTAACAAAAGCCTACTTGCTTTCTATAAATCTCATCAGACCTTTAATTATACATTCAAAGCATGTATAAATTACTTTCATAAAGATTTTGTATATATAAGAAAGTAGGCATATAGGTAGGTAGTTATATATGGTCTATTGTTGTTCTATACAATGTTCTATAAAACTATTATTTTTGCTATTAATAAGGTTCAGTATTTTTCTATGCCTTTGGTATCTTCCTTTCTTCAGATATCTTGTATATTGGTCCCTCAATGGCCTTATAAATGTATCATTGCTAGCACAGATCTCTATTTCTACCTCTTTGATAAGTACCTCAGGGACTGTGGTGTGAGCATCCAAGTATGATGGTTCCACTCTTCTTAATGGAAAAAAAGTTTGCTGAAATCATTTTTGCAAATCATTCCCATTTTTTCCATTTGTAGTTCCTTTTCTTTTTTTAACCTTGAATGCCCTTGGGATTGCTTTGCTTTCTTGGATATTTTGCTGAGCTTTTTAAAAACTGATTTTATACTGTGAACTCTTGAAAGCAGAGGATTTTCTTCACTTTTCATGAATCACTGTATCTCCAGTCCTTAGCACTGTGCCTGGAAACGGTAGGTGCTTAATTAAAGTTCATTGGCTGAATCTTGCAGTTCAGGATGCCCTTATGCTTTATGAGATAATTCTGCTTGGAATCATCTATTTCCTTCATAAAAATTGATAAATAAGTTTATATTTATTCTATATTTTACTTTAATTTTAAAAATGTGATACATTACCTTCATTTTTTATTATATTATTTTTCCTCTCCTACTCAGCTTGAGAAAAAAAAAGCAGTTAACCAAAACTAAACAACAGATGAGCAAATCTGAGAGTATAATACTTTTTAACCCTTTACCAAATATTTAAATCTCTGCTTAAACAATATTGTCTGCCCTTAAGAAGTTTATGGTTTTAACAAAGGAAATAAGATATGCCCATAATGGTCAAATGACTTACCTAGGGTTACACAGTCAGTCAAAAACAGGATTTGAATCCAGATTTTTCTGATTCTTTGGCCAATTCTTTATCCACTATCCACTCTTTTCACCAACATGCATTTATATATGTAATATAATCTTTAATAACCCTCCAACAGCAAGGTTGCTGTTTAAAATGCAATAAGATTTTGTGAGATGAGTAGTTTAACAATCATTCTAAAGAGACTTTTTATTGTGGTGGCTAAAAAGAGACTATTTGAGAATAGATGTAAAGGATTAATAGAACTTCTTTCCTGAGAAAGACTGAATGAGGTACAAAGAGAAAGGATGAAGAGAACTTCTTTCCTGAGGGACTAAGTGAATTAAGTCTTTTTCTTGTATACATGGTTTCTCTGGTTTCATTCTTTGAGGCCATTACATTAACCCTGCCTCTTCAGGATTCTTTCACTCTCAGGGAAGTCTTTCCTCTATCATTCCTTTGTTACTCCTTTTAGGAATCCAGTAACTAGAATCTCATTTACTACTTAAATTTAAATGCTTAACATTAAATAATCTTTTACAAAGAATTTATTTTAAAGATATAACTAAAACAAACATACAAATATTTTCACCAATACCTTAGAATGTAATTCTATCTAATCAAGGGCAACCAGATGGCACAGTGGATACAGCACCAGGTCTAGAGTCAAGAAGACTTGAGTTCAAAGATAGTAGTTGCATGACCCTGGACAAGTAACTTGTTTGTCTCTATTTACTCATCTTAAAATGTAATAATAGTACAACCCTCCCAGGGTTGCTGTGAGAATCAAATGAGAAAGTAATTATAAATTCCAGAAACATAGTAAGTGTCATATAAATGTTAGCTATTTACTATCATCATCATCATCATCATTATTATTATTATCATTATTATTATTATTATTATCATATCCCCTTGATTTCTGTGGAAGAGGATGATTAAGTTCACAGTTTATTTCAGTTCCTATATAACATTAGTCCAACCAGCTCAATTACAAATATATATATATATTTGGAATATATCTTCAGACTCTTGATGCTCACACCTGGATTGGCTACATTACCCCACCTGAATTCCTGGGCTTCTGCATAGCCATGGTTTGTAACTTGTTTGGAACTTGGCTGAATCAGAAATGTTACTGCTTTTACTTAGGATAGAAAGTAATTAAGGGAAAAGCCAAAATCTCAGGTATTTTTTTGGGGTCCATGAATCAGAAGGAAGCAGCCCTGAGGGTCCTTTCCTTTTATTGCATGGTATCATCTGTAAGGCAAGACAAAGTTCTGAGTATTTGCCAGTCATGATATTAAGTTCAGGGCACTGATGTAAATAAAAGCCAAAAGAGAGATAGTCCCAAGCCTCAAGGAGTTTCCATTCTAATGGAGGAAGACAACAAAGAAAAGGAGAAGGTACCCAGCCAGATGCTGAAGTCCAGATAGTTAGAAGCAGAGTCAGGAGGATAATAAAAGTTGATATCATTCTAAGCCTTTCCCCAAACCAGAGACACAAAGATGAACTCCTCATTGGGAGAGGGAGTTGCCCATAGAAGAGAAATGTTCTGGGGATGAGATAACACAGACACTGTGTGTGTGTGTGTGGGGGGGGAGTCCCTAGGTAAGACTGCAGTTAAGAAAGACCTGCCTGCTATGAGTAAAAGGGTCCTTTTCTCTCAGGAAGGAAATCCGGAAAAAGCCCCTACAGTATTCAATCAGTTTTAAAGATGCAACCAATTCTGGCTATGCAGTCAATGAAAAATGACTGCTCACAACCACATGGTAGGCTGGCAGAGTATTATACATATGCTAGTTCTTCCAGAGCATCTCTGAAAAGCAGGTCCTCCAGCGTCTTCCACATGAGTGATACAATCCTACACTACAATGTGAAGCAACATTATGAAGAGACTTTTAATTGCCATCTTGAGGGAACCGAATTGTTGAATGGTAGTGTGAGCAGAAATCGACAATTGTAGTTGATAATTAGAGGTGATTGTGTAATCTTTCTCATCATGATATGTTATTATAATATTTAAATATTTTATATTATTTGTTACACTATTAAAAATTATATATTGGCAGGTAATACTGGACCCTTACTCTCATTAGGAATGGGTAAAAGTGGGAACAATATTTATATTTATGCATATATATATGATATAAAAGTATTCTAAAATTCAGTAAGAGGAAAGCAAGGGGATAGGGTGAGGGGAAAAAGACAAGGGAAAGACTTTGAAGGGTGGATCAGTAAAGGAATAGGAAGGCAAGGTAGAGGGTGGAAGTAAAATAGAGGATTGAAGGAAGGAGAGAGTAAATAAGGTGAGGAAAAATAATAAGGAAAATGTATAAGTGATTAAAGCTTAGAATGTGATTGGGATGAATTTTCCCATAAAACTGAAATGGAAAACAGATTAAAAATCTGAATTCAACAATATGTTGCTTTCAGGAAAGAATAAAAATGAGAGATACATACAAAAATCAAATAAAGATAATGAGTAGAACTGGTTGTATTAAAAAAAACAAGGATAATCGTCATTATCTCAGACAAAGTTTAAGCTAAAATAGACGTGATCAAAAGAGAAAAATTGGGAAACTACACTGTTTTGTCAGCAATATTATTCAACATTATTTTAGACCATTTAAAATAACTTGACTATATAAAATACCTGAGAGTATATCTGTCAAAGCAGACATGGAAATTATATGAACATAAACATAAAATACTTTCTATATAAATAAAATCAGATCTTAATTATTGGAGTAATGTTTATTGTTCATGGGAAGGTAAAGCCAATATAATAAAAATACCAATTTTATCTAACTAATCTATTTGATATCTTACCATTTAAATTACTACAAAATTATCTTACTGAGTTTTTAAAAAATAGCAAGGATCATTTGGAAGAATAAAAGGTCAGGAATTTCCAAGAAACCAGGGTAAAAAAGATTTAAAGGAAGGAGAATCAGCAGTATCAGACCTTAAACTATATTATCAGATGAGAGCATGTAAAATGGATAGTTTGTATTATTTTAAATTAAAATTTTCTTACAACAATAAAACCAATGCAGTCAAAATAGAAGGAATGGCCAACATCCCACACCAATACCAAGAAAAGTCAAAAAGGGTACAGGATATAGACATAAAAAGTTATACCATATGGCAATTAGGAGAACAAGAAATAGTTTATCTGTCAGATTTCTGGAGAGGAGAGGAGAGGAGTTTATGACCAAAAAAGAGATAGAGAACATTATTAATTACAAAATGGATCATTTTTATTATGTTAAATTAAAAAAAAAGTTTTTGCAAAAATAAGATTAGAAAAATGCAAAAAAAAAAATCAGACATAATTTTGGGATATCTGCAATGGAGAATACCATCTGTGTCCAGAGAAAGAATTGTGGAGTTTAAACAAAGATAAAGACTATTACCTTTAATTTAAAAAACCATTATCTTATTATGTAATTTTGCTATCTCTTATACTTTGTTTTTTTTTTCCTTTAAGGATATGATTTCTCTCTCTCATCACATTCAACTTACATTAATGTATACCATAGTAACAATGTACAGACTAACAGACTGCCTTTTGTGGGGGGGGGCAGGGAGGGAAGCAAGATTAGGGGAAAAACTGTAAAATTCAAAATAAATAATTTTTTTTAAAAAGAAGGAATGCAAAAACATGGAAAGCAATTTTCATAGTTAGTGTTTCTGATAAAATACTCATTTCTAAAATAGAGAACTAAGTGAAATTTGTAAGAATATAAGTCATTCTCAATTCATAAATGGTCAAAGGATATGTACAGGTAGTTTTCAGACAAAGAAATCAAAACTATTTATAGTTATATGAAAAATGCTCTAAACCATTATTGACTAGAGAAATGCAAATGAAAATAACTCAGGTACCACCTCTCACCTATCAGTTGGGCTAAAATGACAAAAAAAGGAAAATTATCAATGTTGGTTAGGATATGGGAAAACTGGAACACGTGCACTGTTGGTGGAGGTGTGAACTGATTCAACTGTTCTGGAGAGCAATTTGGAACTATGCCAAAAGGGAAATAAAACTATGCATACCCTTTGATCCAGCAATAACACTGCTAGGTCTATATACTAAAGAGGAGCTAAAAAAGGAAAAAAAGATAAGTACAAAATAATCTCCAGCAGCTCTTTTTATTGTGGCAAAGAACTGGAAATAGAGGGTATGTCTGTCAATTGGGGAATGGCTGAACAAATTAAAGTATATGAATGTGCTGGAATATTATTGTTCTGTAAAAAATCAAGAGCAGGCAAACTTCAGAAGAAAAGCTTTAAAAGACTTGAATGAATTAATGCTGAATAAAGTGAGCAGAGCCAGAAGAACATTGTATACATTAACAGAAACATTATGAGGTGATCGATTATGATGAACTCAGTTCTCAGCAATTCAGTGATCAATGATAATCCTAAAAGATTTGTGACGGAAAATGCTATCCATATCCAGAGAAAAAACTATGGACTTTGAATGCAGACTAAAGAATACAATGTTCACTTTTTAAAACTTCTTTTATATTTTTTTCTATTTCTCATAGTTTTCCCATTTATGTTCTAGCTCTTTTTTCAAAATATGATTAATATGGAAATATATTAACCACAATTGCACTGTATCAGACTTCTTGCTGCCATTAGGAGGGGGAGAGAAGGGAAGATGCAATAAAAATGTGATAAAGATTTTTGAAAACTTTTGAAAAAATTGTGTATAATAGGAAAAAATAAAATAACAGATTTTAAAAAGAATGGAAGAAATGCAGAAAATTGGGGAAAATTGTTCATAGATCAGCTCTCAGACAGGATGATTATGTTGGAATATGATTTTCTTATAGGAAATGAAGAGCTGTTTTTTTTTTTAAAACATGGAAATATTGGACCAACGAAGGAAGATGCTACCCACCTTCAGAATAAGAGATCACAAATAGAAATAGGCATAGTGCAATCATACATATATATATATATGTATGAGTGTTTACATGAATATATATGTAGGTTTATGGATATTTGTATGTCTATATATATGTATATAACTGTGTTTAATTATAGCCTTCTTTAGGGGGAGGGAGGAGAAAAATAAAGTAAAGAAATACAAAGAGAACAAAAAACCTACAAGGAAGCAAAGAAAAGTTAAGTAGCTTGGAAAAACAATGTGAATTTAGTATGAAGGTTATCTTGAAATATAAACTTATTGTTTTATATAGAGTCCTCTCATATTCTGCTCTGCACTTGTCAATTTTTTTCTTCTCAGTTTAAAAAGAATAAAATATTTACAAATAAAGAAAAGAAAGTTTACCTCCAGAAGCTTACAATTTAATTATTTAATGCTCTAGAAAATTCTTAAAAACTAGCAGTTGCAACTTTAGAAGGTACTGGCTTGCATTGGTAAGAGGAGTCTCTTCTGTGAATTTCTCACAATGATATCTTAGATACAATTCCTATCTCTATGTTTCCATGAAGATCTCCTCTATCTACTTTTTACCTTTAAGTTGTTCTGGGCTTTGTGTCTTACTCAGCACAGTCTCTTCATAGTTTTATGTACAAGATTGTATTAGAATGAGATACTTATAGATTCTTAAATTGGTAATAAAGATAGATTTACTTAGTCATACATAGCAGGAGAATTTTTAACAGAATTATGCACCAAGGATAACTAGAATTGACTCAAGTGAGGGAAGATCACTTGTTTGAGTTGTTCTCTGTTTCCCACCAGCTCCTAATGAGAGGATTTCATTGTGGTTATTTAGTAGAGTAGTAAGTGGAGGAAGCTATTTGAACAACCCAAACCCTTAGTCCCCTGAGTCAATCAAGTCTCATGATAGTTTTCAATATATTTTAAGGTAAACTAGCCTAACTTGTATATGATTGCTCCCACTACCCAAGTCATTGTTTATAATGTATTTTAGCCTACTTTACAACTGCTGTGTGCAATTATCTTTTACATATTGCAATTTTCCCATTGCAATTTCCATATAACTCAGGTCAGTATAAGAAATAAAAGGAAATTTTCTGGAATTTTTATGAAAGCTGCAGATTACATATGAAGACAAGCAGATGACACAGAAAAAGTTTAGAAATTCAGAAATGCACAAATATATGTTTAGTATTATATAAATGTATTTTATCTTTTAATACCATAATAATTCCTACTTCTCTAGTTTAAAGGGAGGGCCAAAAAATTTTATAGGATTTCCAGATTATGGTGATACTTCAACCCCTAATTCCTGCAATGTGGAAGAGATCACTGTTTTTCCTCTATTGCTGTTTGTTGCCTGAAATTTTAATGCTCTAATAAATTCTAAGGATTATGGTGTGCCATGACATTCATTCATACTCCAATTGATTTGTAATCTCCTAAAGGTAGATATTCCTTCTAACCCTGAAGATCATAACCCATCCATGAAGTCTCAGTCTTTGTAAAATTTTAAGACAAGGAATTCCATCAACATGATGGAGCTTTGCTCATTTTTGTCCCACTATCTCAAAGATACTAATGAAGCATATAGACTGAACACAAATAATTGCTCATTCTTAACAAATCATGAACCTATCTTCGTTTTCAATTATTGCTATTGTTCAGTTGTTTTAGTTGATTTCTATTCTTCATGACCCCATTTGGGGTTTTCTTGGCAAAAATAATTGAGTGGTTTACCATTTCCTTCTCTAGCTCATTTTACTGAAGCAGAATTAAGTGACTTGTCACAGCTATTAAATGTCTCAGGTCAGATCTGAACCCAGAAGATGAATATTCCTGACTTCAGACTCGGTATTATATCCACTGCCCCACCCAGCTGCTTAATCAATCATATATTTCTTCATTGACAATCTACTCTGGTTTGTCTTTGAAGATTATTTGTTTTATGTTTGCAACTGATCCATACTCTTTCCTTTGATTCAAAGCTCTTTAAAAACATGGTCAAACTGTATTTAAAAGAAATATAGTGCTCTTTTTCTGGTAAAAGGTTGAGGTCATTGAAGAAACTTTGAGATTTCCTGAAAGAAATCTAGCCTGCCCCTCTCCTCCTTATTTTCTAGATGTCTTCTTCTAAGACTTCCTAGAGAAACTTTCACTCTATAATCTTTTGGTCTTGACTGTTGACTTGTGGTTTCTCCTTGGTCACAATTTCAGGAAAGCACCAATCACCATGTTTCACTTCTCTCTACATTCTCTAGATATCTTCTCCTTACTGGTTAACTTGTGCATACTCTTTCTTCCTTGACTTTCCTTCCCCTACCCCACCCACCCCAATTCTGGAACCATCAACCTTGATCAAATCTCTCTTACCTTTATTCTAGCAAAGAGAATGCCAATCTATACTATACTAACACATCACCAACCCTATAAGTTTTAGAAACAAAGTGCCTCTTGCTGACTGCCTCTTCTTATTTATTGCCCTCCATTAGATGTAAGCTACTTGACTATTCTTTATGTATTTGTATACACATCGTTTGACAGTGTATTATAAGCATTAAATACTTTTATACTAAAGAATTCATTCTTGTTTAATTCTTGTTCAACTATTTAAGCTATATAGTGTGCACACATGGATATATGCACATATATGTACATACATGCATATTACATACATACACACATGTATCGACTTTTCTAACTATAGGTCTGAGCTTTAGGGAGACATTCTTTATACACTTATTTTTTTCTTCTGTGAATGATTATGTCAAATTCTTTTGAGTGGTTATGAACCTTTTCTGGGAGCTTCTGCAATGTCCTGGGGCTTAATGCAACCAGCAAAACGTCATCTGCATTTAAACTTTGCAACAAATTCCATAACAGTGACAAGCCCGTTGACAAGTATAGGCCTTTGTTTTATGTCTCATCTAATATTTATAATCAGAGAGTCAGTTGAACAAGGTTATTTCTATTATTTCTTTCAGGGAATCAAGTAATTTTGTGCAATTGGATCAAATGCTTTTTAAAAATAAAACAAGCTTTGCGGGACTATATAGTAATGTTGTTTATTAGAGTTTGATTGTTCCCTTCTAATATCCTCATCACTGCTACTCACAATTGATGTGTATATGATTGTCATAAAAGTTTTATACAGATGGGAAAATAGATATAAGGATTAGTATCTGCTGATGTTCTCTAGGTCACCTTTTTTTTTCAGTATAAATAAAGTTCATTTTTTTCCCCCAGGCATTAATAGCTTTCTGTCTTTTAGACATTTGTGAATCAAACCTTCAATTCCTTCCCAATTGTGTTGCCTCCAGCATAGATTTTGCCTATTTATACTTAGTTCAATCAAGATGCTTTTCTTCTTTGTTCTCTTGAGTGCTATTAATCCCCCCCATAAGCTCATCTAGGAGTCTGATGCTAGAATCCAGTATGAGGGCTCTACTGTCCTTGAGAGTGAAAAAAGTTGGTTACAAAAATTCTTTTAGATCTTTTCCATTTTTCTTCTGTTTGCTGTACTCCTTCCTCCAGAAGAAGAATATTAATTGTTTTTATTTTTTAATGAGAAACAACCTTGTATTATGGGGAGCACTGTACAATTCTCAGATGCAATCCAGTTCAATCTCTTTCTCTTCTTCATTATGGGACTAGTTCATTATCTTCAATGCCTGCACAAAATATATGCAAAAATGGACTATATCAATGGACTGTCCATCCAGGCTATAGCCTGGATAATAGACATTTTTTTCATTGTTCTGTTTTTTCTACATGGATTTCGAGTGATCTTTTAGAAAAAGTTATAGATCTCATTGAGGAGATCCTATGACATTCTAAGACTTGTTGTAATCAGTACAATGTCATCCCAAAACAAGACCATTTGAAGAAAGTCAATATCTATAAAGAATACCTGATTCTAATTAGGTGCAGAATATTCTCCATTAAGGTGGTGAATATTTTGGGGTAGCATGTCTGAAGGTTTTATCCTACACTTGATATTGTTGACCTTAGTTATTTCTCTGGTTGTACTCTCAAGCAATCTTGTATGATCTTAATATATATGTGAAAGAAGGCAAGGATGGTGAGAACTGGAGCTGTAATCACTGACAAGTAGTTTTGTTCAGCAGTTCTGCATACTAATAGTCTCAGTCTCTAGAGTAGTCCTTGCTTCAAGTTTCATTTCCTTGTGTGGGATTAGAGGAACTCAGTGGTATTTTCATTTGGTCTAAAATTTTCATTTGGATATTTTCTTCCTTGTTAATAAGTGTGCCTTAAGGGTCTGGATGTTAGAATCCTTCCTGTCACCCTATCACCTTTAACCAGAAATCCTTTCTCCCATTTTCAAGCCCAGTAACTATTTTTGAATAGGTTATTTTGGAGTTGTTGTATCTGTTTCCTCATTCTTTTTCTTTCTTCTAATTTGCTATTGATTTTGACCTTTATTCCAACTAATCAACTGTCAGGCTACACAAAGACAGCTTATTTGGAAATGATAGCTACATCAGTAACCAAAAAATTTCCTTCCTGTTGAGATAGTTAATTTCATTTTTTATTATATAGTTTAGTTTTAATCAGTTTTAGTTTTAATTTTAGTTTTTTTTAATTTAGTTTTAATAATATTGTCTACAAGTCTTAGGTCATTACCACATCTATATGGTTCAATATTCAGAATAATTTTTCCAACATGTTTTTTGCCCTGCTGTGATCTATGTACACCTTCTCATTGAAGTACTAAGGTCTGTAATGATTTGATTTAGAGGATCTTGTTGAAATCTTAAAGAATTTCTCAACTTTTTTGTCCTTTGCTGTAGATACCATATAAACAGCAATTATCTTCATAGTGGTCTTGTTATTTTTGCCCATTATGAGCATTGTAAAGGCCATGACCAAATATCTCATCAAACCAACTTTGTCAACCCCTTTATTTCCTCTCCAAAGAGAACCTATGAGCTATGAATTCATTTAATAGCCACTTCCTTATACCTTCTGGTTTTATACAAAGAATGTCAATATGTAGGTGGTTCATTTCTTCTAATAGTATATTAATTTTTGGTCATTAAACATAGCTTTCTAATTTAAAGTATCATCTACTAAGCTAATATTTCTAGACAGTCTAAATAGTATATATTTCTTACTATTTTCTGTTCTTATTTCCACCACTCTGTCACAAATTATAGTGGAAAAGGAATTCACTGATGAAGATCATTTTTATTTCATAAACTGTCAAAAATCAGAGAATTTATTACCCTGTGGCCAAATTATTGGGGATTTTATCTAGAATTTATCTAGAATGGTCCTGAGGCAGCAAACATGGTCTTGTCACCTGGACCCTATTTAAAGCCATGCCAAGGCAGATATATAAATATATATATATGTATTTAATAAATATGTATGTGTATTCAAATGGAAGTTGTGATTTTTTCTATAGAAGATGAAAATATGTTTATTCTCCAGGTTATTAGGTAGAATAACATTTTCTTTGAATAAAAAAAATGAGTGATTACAAAGAACAAAGAAAAAAATCATGTGAAGGAGATAAGATTTCTAATCTGTGTTGGTAAATTGGAGGAAAGAATGTTACAGAATAGATTACAGAATGTTACAGAGATAGAAGGGAAGTAAAAGAACCACCAAACATTTGTAACTAAGTAATAGGTATTAGTGTCTTTCTATAAATAAAGCTTATGGATCTTTGTGCTTCATCAAATGATGATGTTTAGGATGAAAGAATGAAATATATGAGATAGAAGGGAAGTATAAGAAGGACTTAACATTTGTGACTAATAGGTATTAATTTCTTTCTATAAAGAAAAGATAAGGATCATTGTGCTTCATGGAATGATGATGTGGAATAATGTGTTATCAGGTGAAGTAGATAATTTGGTAAAAGGTTAGAGGAAGAAGAGACGAATAGTTGCAGGAGGGTTAGTGAGAGTTGTTTGCCCATATCTAAATAATAGAGCTCTTGAAGTTTTAGTGGCACATAAAATATGACAGAGATTCTCAGACTTTATAAAATGACAACAATTACTTTCTTCTAGTGGATGCATGGAAAGACAAAGGAAACCATTAGCAAAAACCTAGAAACCATCACTAAGGATTTGGAAATAGCTAGTGAAAAAAAATAAACACCTTAGTGCACAAGTGTTGGTTTCATCACTATCTCTGATTGAATTCAGAAGAGAAAAGTAGAAGTTGGGAAGGAAACAATTGACTAAGAAGATGAGATTTAAGAATGGGATATAGTTTTCCAGATCTTGATTCTGAAAATATAGAAATGACAGAATTTTTTTGCCTAAGGGATGAACAAGTATATTTCTACAGATTACTTCAAATCTGATAAGTCCTAAAAACTGAGAAAGAAAGAAAAGGGAAAAATTGTCCACATTGATATAATGAATTTGATAACATAAAGAGTAATAGGTAAAACTTAAGAGGAAAAATGGCATGTGAGAACCAGTAATTCAAATGATAATATTTAACACTAGAAATTGCAATGAAAGTCATATACTTAGATATTTATATTTAGTTACACAGTTTCTGGGTAATAATTAGGGTGACCTAGAGATTCTTACACAAGGCAAATCTGAGTTTGGAATGTAGGTATTGTCAAGACTTGGTAGGATGAGACTTATGGCTAGAACATAGCTCTGGAAGAATATAAAAAGGAACAGAATAAATAAAAGAAGCGGGTGGAGTAGAACTGCACATTAAATAAGATATTCTCATTTGAGGAAATTCAGACACTAAATAAATCAGCATGGTAGGGGAAAAGTGTGGATCAAGTCAATAAGAATTTATAAAGTTCTTACTATGAGCCAAGCATTGTGATAAATACAAATAAGAAAGTCCTTGCCTTCAAAGAGTTTACATTCTAATGAAAGAAGATCAACATAAAAGGAGGCTAGAAAACAGAGGGGGAAATAGAGGGGGAGACAGAAGGAATCCATGAAGGGTCATAGTGGAAACGTCTGGAGAGTCAAAAGTAGGACCAAAAGAGCATGATAGACTTGGACACTTCTTCAAAATGGAAGTTCTAGGAAGAACTTGCAGCTTAACGGGCAGAGGGAGGAATGTGATGATGATGATGATGATGATGATGATGATGATGATAACTATGACAATGATGGTAATAATGAGCATTTGCATAAAGCTTTAAGGTTTGTAAAGTTTTATAAATAGTCTCCTTTTGTCTTCAAAGCAACCCTCTAATGTTTGTGCTATTATTATCCTCTTTTTACAAATGAGGAAACTTGAGTCCAAGAAAAGTTAAGTAACTTGTCAGGGTCATACAGCCAGCAAGTGTTCAATGCCACATTTAAGCCCAAGTCTTTTTGATGCCATATCTGATGCTCTGTTCATTGTAAACTAAATCTTCCAAAATAAGAAGACTATAGTATATGTTGTTAAGCATTTGGCTCTCTGTGGAGAAAATGTATACATCACATGCTTTTAATTTTAATCTGCACTATTCACATTTTCTCTATCACTTTCTTAGTCTGGATAGTCAACAAAACAAATCAAAGTTCTGAATTACAGTGTGTAGCATCTGCCAATTTCTAAGACATGAATACTCACATTGAAAATTAAACAATTGACTTTTGGGAGCCAATTCAAGTTGGCTCTAGCAATTTACCTGGGTAAACACATCCACCACAATGAAAAGGATTGTTGGGGAACAGGGATGAAAAGGGGAGACCAAAAGAACCACCAAATGTTTGTAGCTAAGTAATTGGAGTGGAGTGGAGCTGGTAGAGATCAACAGCAGAAAGACTGTTTCAGACTGCTTGAGCTGAAGGAGAAATTCTGTGATGAGCTTGAGAAACATTGCACATTTGACATGGGAGCATAATATTGTGATATTGGGGTCCTGTTAAAATTCTCTTTATGGGGACAGCTAGGTGGCACAGTGGATAAAGCTTGGCCCTGGAGTCAGGAGTACCTGGGTTCAAATCCGGCCTCAGACACTTAATAATTACCTAGCTGAGTGGCCTTGGGCAAGCCACTTAACCCCATTTGCCTTGCAAAAAAACCCCTGAAAAAATAGAAAAATACTTAGGAAAAAAGGTAGACATTTTTTTTTAAAAAAAAGTATTGTATGTAGTTGGAAAATGTGTAAATAAAATATTATTTTCTGAAAGAAATAAATAATCAATTAACATATGTAAGGGAATTTAAGAGTGTTCTCCTTATCAGAAGAACCATAGGCAGAGAAACAATAAAAAAGTCTTTAGCCTAACCACATAGAAAAAAACAAGCAGATGAAAAATGCTCATTACCTAGATTAGATATGCAATCAATAACTGGACAATCCATAGAGCTAGTCTGTCAGTACTTATCTTGGTCAGACAACACAGATGGACAATCAAATAGCCCCTGAGTTGAAAAGGAATGTGGTTGGATTGCATTCTGGAAATTGAATATTGCTTTTCCCTGTGCTTTCTCCAGAAACAGAAGTCTATCCTTTTAGCACCAATATTCTTTTTTTAAAAATTTATTTATTTATTTATTATTCCAAGTATATAAAAGAGTTTTCAATAATCATTTTTGGTAAGATTTTGAATTCCATATTTTTCTCCCTGTCTCCTTTCACTCCCCCCTCCCCTTAGCAGCTAGTAATCTGATAGAGTTTATACATGAACAACTATGTTGAACATATTTCTATTTTAGTTGTGTTGTGAAAGAGAAATCAGAACAAAAAACCACCAGCAGGTTAAAAAAAAACCTACCTTAAAGCATAAATCAAAAATTTTAAATGAAAAACAGTATGCTTTGATGTATGTTCAGATTCCATAGATTTTTTAAAATTTAAATCTATTTCTTTATTTAAGGCTAGACTCCATAGTTTTTTCCTCTGGATGTGGATGGTATTTTCCATCACAAATCCTTTAGAATTATCTTTGGGGGGGGGGCAGTTAGGTGGCACAATGGACAGAGCACTGGCCCTGGAATCAGGAGTACCTGAATTCAAATTTGACCTCAGACACTTAATAATTACCTAGCTATGTGGCCTTGGGCAAGTCACTTAACCCCAAGGTTTTGAAAAAACAAACAAACAAGAATTGCCTGATTATTAGATTGGTGAGGGGAGCTAAGTCCATCATATTTGATCATCACACAATGTTGCTGTAAATGTATACAATGTTCTCCTTGGTTCTACTCACCTCATTCAGCATCAGTTCTTGTAATTCTTGCAGGGTTTTTCTGAAATCATCCTGCTGGTCATTTTTTTTATAGCTCATAATATTCCATCACAATTATATACCACAGCTTGTTTAACTTTCCTCAATTGATGGATATTCCCTCAATTTTCAATTCTCTGCCACCACAAAGAGAGTTGATATAAATAGTTTTGTACATGTAACACCATTATTCTTGCATTGATGTTAGATGAATCTGCAGAATGTATCTGAAGGATACAAATATAGTAAATAAATATCTATTTCACAGCATTATTGTAAGGATCAGTAAAGAGACTGTGCATAGAGCAGACTTGCAAAGTTTAAAATACAATATAAATGTCAGTTTTGGTTACTATGTTAGTAAATATAAATATAATAAATGCCACAGATGAATTACAAATATAATAAATGTAACATAATAGAAATTCATATCTCATCAATATAATAAGTATCACAAATGTATCTTTTTATTGGTTTCTTGAGTCTTGTGACAAAAGAAATATATCTCACAAATAGATTTAAAACACAATAGAAGTGTAGCAGAGAGGCACTGAGAAAATGGTGTGAGTTCTAAGAAAGGAACTTTGTTCAGTCTTTACGAAGAAAAGGAGGTGTAAAATTTCTTTTCAAAAATTCTTGAAGAATGAGTTATTTTGGATGGGTTTTGTTTTGTTTCTTTGAGTAGTTGAGGATTATACCTCTAATCACTTATATTTAAAAGAATTTTATATTAGATTTCTAAAATACTTCTCAGAGCGTCTAGGTGACACAGTAGATAGAGCACCAACCCTGGAGTCAGGAGCAACTGAGTTCAAATGCAGCCTCAGACACTTAGTAATTACCTAGCTGTGTGGCCTTGGGCAAGCCACTTAACCCCATTTGCCTTGCAAAAACCTTAAAAAATATTTTTCTAACTTCTTTATTAGTGCATATTTCTCACAATTTATCTTTTGTTGATAGCTTTGAATTAGTATTATGAATTTATATTGGTGTATTTTGTTGTAATTCAGTACTAAATGATCCCTGGGTTCTGTGCCTTTAGCTTATGTACATGTCTGCTTTTGAGTAGTTTTTCTATCTTCTTAATTGTCTAACTTTCGGGTATCATTTCTCTGCTGCCAAGTGCTTGTCACTAAGCTTTTCTCTTCCTTCCAATGAACTTCTTCTAATATTCTGAGTAGCTTAAAATTTTAGATCATCAAGCTTATTTTAATTTTATGTAAAATGAGAGCAAATAGTTTGAATGTGGGTCTGAAGAGAGCATATACTTAGAAGAAAGAACATAAGCTTAAGAATGCAGACTTTGCAATATTTATTTAGGCTACTAGATGAACATTTTTTCTTCCTTCTTGGTTTTTAGAGAGTATTCCAGTAACTAATCTCTTTGTAAGAAACCGAATAGAAAGAGTCATGCAGAGAAGAGGTAGGAATAGAGAAACATAGGCGTTAGACTAGAAGAAAATGTCATTTGTGTCATGAGCTTGTCTAGTTCTCGTGATAAAAATCACTGATTTTAAGCTCTATAAGGGAGTAGTGGTGGAGGGGTTCAGCAATCATTTAGTTTCCATGCTGAGAACTATCATTCTCTAGAAAACAAATTGAAATTGTTTAACACCTAATTCAATTCTCTATTTTTGTTTCAACTGTTTTATTATTTTTAATATTTTGTTTCATGAAATGCATTTTGCTTTGAATCCATGATCATTTGGTTTGATCTGTTCAAAGAAGTACTGCTAGAGGCACCATGGATTTGAAAAGACAATTCCTTCAACTGCTTGTAACTAAAAAGTGGGCCAAATCAAGGGGTCCTGAGTGCTATATCTGGACATGTAAAGTATTACTGTAGTTGCCCCATAATTGATTTTAGTACTTATTTTTTAGTACTTTTAGACTTGCTAGTCTAATCTAGTAAGTGAATACCTTCTTTTTTATAAGATATAAGGTACCATCTTTTTATATATTCTTATGCATTGGAAAAATTTTTTATCAATGAACATTTTGATGCCTCATAGGCATACAGATAGAAAAATAATGTTTATTTTAATAAAATTGCTAAAATATGAATATGAAGAAAGTTTTCAGATGAGATTTGAAAAGTTTTTTTTAATTTAGCTATGCTATAAATATCAAGACAAATCATCCCGTGAAAGTTGGTGATGTCTTATTTCTACATTAACATTTAAATGGTTTAAAGAAGTAGAAAAATAGCTTCTATTTATTTAAAAACTGGGAAAATGTGTGTATAAAGGCTCAGGACACAAAGTAAAGAGAAACAGCTTTAGTACTTAGGGAACTTTGGGACATTTTGATCTCCTAGTTCAATTGGATATGGTTATTTCAAGACTAAAGGAGATTAAAATAAAAAAAACAGAAATCATAAATATTTGGATTTAGTTATATAATTTTTTAAAAAACTTGTTGGGGGCAGATAGGTGGCACAGTGGATAGAGCACCAACCCTAGAGTCAGGAGTACCTGAGTTCAAATCTGGCCTCTTAATAATTAATATTAGAAGCAGAGGAGGGAAAGCATTCAATAAAAATATTTTAAACAAAAAAATAGATTAATGAAATAGGTATTGGAAGACTGAATGTAAAAGTCCATGTCTTAGGTCCACTGTGGAGTGTGCTCACTCAGGTGGGACAAAATGGGTAAGTAGCAGCAGGAATGTTGTATTGAATACTGAGCACAGAGAAAAGGGAATTAAAGCAAGATGAAAAGCTGGTCAGAAGTCAACATAAGGACAGTGAGCTCTAGGAATAGAAGAGAAGGGGAAATTAGGAAGTAGAATCAAAGCTCCTCTAAGAGAAAGATTATTTTTGGTCAAATGCTTATAACCACAGATCTTAGCACACAGATGGTATCTGGCTTTTAAATCCTTGTTGACTTGAATTGAAGTGGACGGTGGACCTAGAAGAGGAAAAAACTAAAACCAAAATCTTTGACCATTTATAAATTAATTTAGGATCCATTAATTTCTTATCTCTTTGAGGCTACATCCTAAGTAGTAGTAGTAGTAGCAGTAGCAGCAGTAGCAATAGTAGCAACAGCTAACATTTCTAAGGCACTTGAAGGGTTGTTAAGAGAATATCAAGGACAGACAAGATTTTTTGAAAGGAGCAATGCAAAGAAATAGAAGAAAAAATAGAATGTGAAAAACAAATCTCTTCAAGAGAATTAGAGATACTAAATCATTAATTATTAGAGAAATGCAAATTAAAGCTTCTCTGAGGTACCACCTCATACCTCTCAGACTGGCCAATATGACCAGAAAGGATAATGATCATTGTTGGAAGGGTTGTGGGAAATCTGGGACACTATTACACTGTTGGTGGAGCTGTGAAGTCATCCAACCTTTCTGGAGAGAAATTTGGAACTATGCCCAAAGGGTGACAAAAATGAGCATACCCTTTGAGCCAGCAATACCACTACTGGGTCTATACCCTGAAGAGATGATGAAAAAGGGTAAAAACATCACTTGTACAAAAATGTCCATAGCAGCTCTGTGGTGACAAAGAATCGGAAATCAAGTAAGTGTCCTTCAATTGGGGAACAACTTAGCAAACTGTGGTATATGTATGTCATGGAACACTAGTGTTCTGTTAGAAACCAAGAGGGATGGAAATTCAGGGAAGCCTGGAGGGATTTGCATGAACTGATACTGAGTGAGATAAGCAGAACCAGAAAAACACTGCACCCTAACAGCAACATGGGGGTGATGTTCAAACTTGATGGACTTACTCATTCCATCATTGCAACAATCAGGGACAATTTTGGGCTGTCTTCAATGGAGAATACCATCTGTATCCAGATAAAGAGCCGTGGAGTTTGAATAAAGTTCAAGGACTATTCCCTTTAATTTAGCAAAAAAAAAAAACAAAACCAGATATCTTATTGTCTGATCTTGTTATCTTGTATACTTTTTGTTTCTTCCTTAAGGATATGATTTCTCTCTCATCACACTCAATTTGGATCAATGTACAACATGGAAACAAAGTAAAGACTGACAGATTGATTTCTATGGCGGTGGGGGAGGGAAGTAAGATGGGGGGAGAATTGTAAAATTCAAAAACTCAAATAACAACTTTAATAAAGAAAAGAAAATTAGAGATAGCAGAAGCAAAAGAGATTAGTAAAAAGTAGCAAGAATACACAAAAGAACTATAAAACATTACCAGTACTTAACATTACCAATAATCATGACAGAGTGGTTTACTCATCTAGATCCAGACAGCTTAGATAATGGAGTCAAATGGGCCTTAGGAAGCATTGTTGACAATAAGACTTGTGGAGGTGATAAAATTCCATATGAACTATTTAGAACCTTAAAAGATGTTACTGTTAAAGTAACAATCAGTATGCCAGCAAATTTGGAAAACACAACAGTGGGCACTAAATTGGAAAAGATAAGTTTATATTCCAATCCTAAAAAAGGGCAATACCAAGGAATGTTTAAATTATTGAATAATTGTGCTCATTTCACATGCCACCAAGGTTATGCTTAAGATACTGCAAACCAGACTTTAGCAATTTCTGAACTGAGAATTATAAGAATAACAGGCTAATTTTTATAGAGGTAGAGGAAATAGAGACCAAATTGCCAATATTCACTGGACTGTGGAGAAAGCAAGGGAGTTGCAGGAGAAAAACAATCTATTTCTGTTTCATTGATTACACTGAAGCCTTTGAACTGTGCAAATCACAACCAAATGTGGCAAGTCCTCAAAGAGATGGGAATACCAGATCATTTTACTTGTCTCCTGAGAAACCTGTATTCGGACCAAGAAGCAAGAGTTAAAAACAAACATGGAACAACTGATTGGTTTAAAATTGGTAAAGGAGTTTGAGAAGGGTATAAATTGTCATCTTATTAGTTTAAATTATATGCCGAGTACATCATGTGTAATGTTCAACTGAATGAATGAAAAAACTAGAATTAAGACTACCAAGAGAAATATCAATAATATTAGCTATGGAGATGATACTACTCTGAAGGCAGAAAGTGAAGAAAAATTAAGAAGCCACTTGATTAGGGTGAAAGAAAAAAGCATAAAAGCTGACTTAAATCTTAACATCCAAAAAACATAACTCTTGGCCTTTGGTCTCATTATTTATTGGCAAATAGAGGGAAAAGAAATGGAAGCAGTGCCCAGTTTTAAAGATCATTGTATATGGTGACTGTGGCCATGACATTAAAAGATGCTTGCTCTTGGAAGGAAAATCTGGACAGCATACTAAAAAGCAGAGGTATCACCTTGCCAACAAAAGTCCATATAATCAAAGCTATGATTTTCCAGTAGTAATTAATGCCAATAGAGTTGAACTATAAGGAAAACTGAGCACTGCAGAATAACACTTTCAAATTGTGGTGCTGAAGAAGACTTTTAAGATTCCCTTGGACAGTAAGGAGATTAAATCAGTCAATATTCAAAGAAATCTTTTCAGACTATTCTCTAGAAGGTCAAATATTGAAGTTGAATCTTAAACACTTTAGTCACATAATGAAAAGCCACAACTCACTGGACTAGATCCTGATCTTGAGAAAGATTAAAGACAAGAGGAAAAGAGGATGGCAGAAGATGAGATAGATAGATAATGTTATGGAAGCAACAAATATGAACTTGGACAGATTTCGGAAGATAGTGGTGGAGAAAAGGATCTGGTGAACTAGAGTCAGACACAATTTAATGACTGAATAATAAGTGCTTTACCTTTACTATCTCGTTTTATCCTTATGCAGTCTTGAGATGTAGATGATACTATGTCCCCATTTTGTCAGTGAAGAAACTGAGACTGAAAAAGTGTCACATAAATAGTAAGCATCAGGGGTGGAATTTAAACTCATTTCCTATCACTCCAGAGTCAGTGACTTTCTGTAGAAAAGATGAACTTTTCACAGGTGCATTCTATGAAAAATTACAAAATTTTAGAAGACTAAATATATATTTTTCCTTACTTGTAGGGCTATTTTGGTGCCAATTTCCATATAAGACCTTTCTCTATTTGACTTCCTTTGGTAAAATAGGTCAAAGGGCATAATAGTTCAATCAGTTTTCTTGTAGAAATATCATTTTCCAGAATGGTTGGATCAATGTATACTTTCAACAGCAATGCATTATTGTGCTTGTCTTCCCTCCAAAACTGAATGTTTTTGCTTTTTTTTGGGGGGGGAATCAACTTTGCCAGTTTTCTGCATATAGGATAAAACACCAAAGTTAATGCTGTGCATTTATCTTATTATTAATCATATTTTTATATATGTTCATTGAATTACAACTCTTTAAAGTATTTGTTCATATCCTTTGTTCATTTGTTCACATCCTTTGATGTACTGAGAAATTATTCACTTATTAACTTTTTTTTTGAGAGTGTTTCCCTATGTTGCCCAGACTAGAGGGGCAGCATCCACTCATGGGTCATATCTTACTTCTGATCAGAACAAAAGTTCCTCAGTTAATGATGTGGACCATTTTACCTCTCTTTAGGTAGTTTGGTTCTATCTCCCAGCCCCCACTCTTGAGGGTTTACTATCATTTTAAAGTTAAACTTAGTGGACTGGTCAGCTCAGGGACCTTTAGTCCTCAAGGTATCCACCAATCTCAGTCTTTCCAGAAGTAGAGATTAGAGGCATGTGCCATCAAACCTATTCACTTTTCATACACTTTAGGATCTATTGTCTCCATCTTTAAAAAGCTTCTCCTGGGCAACTAGGTGATGCAGTAGATAGAGCATCAACCCTGGAGTCAGGAGGATCTGAGTTTAAATTTGACCTCAGACACTTAATAATTACCTAACTGTGTGACCTTGAACAAGTCATTTAACTCTACTACCTTGCAAAGAAAAAAAATTGTTCTCATTTGTTTTGGACAAGGAAATTGATTTGCTCAAGATCTCTAAATTCATTTGATATATGAACTTTATTCTCTGTCCTTTGTTCATTCCACTATATTTTTTCAGAAACATCTTTCCTAAAGGAAACTTCTCTCCAAATTGAAAGCCATTTAGATCATTTATGCTTTCCCCCCATTTGCCCAAGCAAAGGAACATTTCTTGTTAATCTAAGGCAGCGTGTGACAGAGCTTGGCAACTGGGAGTATGTTTCTAAATCTGGAAACACCAAACCTCCTTTAAAAAGTGGAAGCAACAATTTGTGCCTTTGAAATGTGAAGAAACTTATTTCTTTGGGGAGAAGAAAAAAAATAGATGCAGCAAAATTGTTACAGACAAATATTGGGCAAGGCAATGGGCTGCGAGAGAGATATGGAGTGTGTCAGAACATTCTGTTTATTCATGTGCCTGAAAGGGAGAAAAAACACACAAGGCAAAGTGTTTTCCATTTGCAAATGTTTTCTGTGAGTTTTCCCAGAAGAGGAATATGCAGAATCTTCAGATTTAAAAAGAGCTGAAAACCCAAGTACTCGATAAAGAGAACAAGCAGAACAAGAGCCAAAATGGAGAGGGGGAACCTTCTATTCATCTTTCAACCAAATATCTTACCATAATTATGACCTAACAATGATCAGGATCCTCATCATCTCCATCCATATTCACTGATTTACCCAGGAATAGTGATACAGTAGTATTTAGACAAAATCCCTATTCTTTGTTAAAAGTAGTGTTGTGTGGTAGATAGAAGGGGGAGCATCAGAACTTCCTCTGACATACATGGGCTATACAACTCTGGGCAAATCACTTAAATTCTCACTGCTTTAAAGTTTCCAAGAAAATGCCATCATCTTGCCCTGGGAGAGAGGGAGTTTCATCATCTAAGATTGACTTAACCCAATGAAATAACAGAGTTCATCTCTATCCTTTGCCTTCTGGTGTCATTATCATAGGGAGAATGGAGACTATCAGGGCTGGAAGAAGAAAAAGGTTAAAAAGTTGGAAGAGACTTTTCTTGAAGCATAGAAAAGGTTAATGGAATAACTTAGTATGTCAGCTTCCACTAGATTATTTTGGAGGACTAGAAAGTAGATAAAAAGTTGGTATATGTGGAGACTTGTTATATACTTGGTAGCTTCTTGGTGTGATAGAGATAGGCTTTGATGAGGGGGAAGCTATGTGTGCATTAAAGGGAAGGAGGTTGGTAACTGGGCATGGGCTTTATTCAGTGTGCTTTAGTAGAAAAAGGCATTGGGGAACCAGAAAGACGTTGCTTCAAATCCTGCTTTCTGAGTCCTATCAGTTTTTTGACCCTACTTAAGTCATTTAACTGCCCATACTCTCAAAATCTTTAAGTTGCAAAGGAAAATTTCCATATAACCTGAATCATTAAAGTGAGTTCCCTATAAAGGTATGCTAGCTCTGGAGACAAGAAGACCTAAATTCATTTACCTTCTCTGTGGCTCAGTTTCTTTATCTGTAAAATGAGAGAGTGGGACTAAACAGCCTCTGAGGTCCCTTCCAGCTCTAGGTCCATGATCCTATGAAATCACAGGTCCAATGTTTGCACCATTTGGAGGTATGTCTTTTTTGTTTTTTAGGTTTTTGCAAGGCAAATGGGGTTAAGTGGCTTGCCCAAGGCCACACAGCTAGGTAATTATTAAGTGCCTGAGGTCGGATTTGAACCCAGGTACTCCTGACTCCAGGGCCGGTGCTCTATCCACTGCACCGCCTAGCTGCCCCATGGAGTTATGTCTTATAGAAATTTAGAGTGTATATGCTATGTAAATCCAAACTGGGAAAATGAGTGGTAAAAACTGGTTAGATCAAATTTAGAAAGGTCTATTTGAATGACACTAGTTGAATTCTCAGTTTCCCAACCTCAGAGAAAATTTGTTGTGAAAGGCATCAGCACAGACTATTCATGAAACATAGTATAACCCATTCATATGTATAAAGTACCTACAAAAGTACCTATACATATATATAAACTCATGGAGTTGGGTGCCACCTGACTTATCTAGGCAGTGAGACCTAAGATGAAACAGAAATACTGTAAAGTCAGTTGTTCATTGGGGTACCTCACAAATACATGTACAAGTTGGGGGGGGAATAAAAAGAGAGGCTGGGAAAATAAATCAAGAATATTCAGAGAACTAAATCTGGAGCAGTAATTCAGGAAGAACTTGGTAATGAAGCATTGCCCACTCAGAAGATAGTGTGATCTGTTCTCCATCTTTCTCATAGTACCATGTTTTATGGTGTGATGGCAAACTGACTACATATATCTCTAATATTAACATAGAGAATCTTGCTCCCTTGTTGCTTCAATGGGTACATACTTGTAGTAATACTTGGACAAGGATGCACACATAAGGAAATAATGTTAGAGTACCAATGCAAAAAGATTCATGGACAACACAAGAACTCCTTGAGCCAGTAGGTGGTGTGGTTTCTGTTAGTTAGTTGGTACTTGAAATGCTTGCTAGTGGTTTCATCTGATTTACTTCATTTTTTCATCTTAATACTATAATTTTTCTTCTTCTGATTTTTTTCTAACATGTATTACATTGAAGATAGTCCTGTATAGTAGTGAAGATTCCACTCCCTTCCCTCAGAAAGAAACAACAAAAACTACTCAAATATTGGTTAACTTCTAGAATCAAAAACACAGAAGGCCCTGCTCAGTGCTCATCCCCTTCATGAAGCATTCTCCTGAGAAACTTTCCTTTGTCTTGAATTTTCCCAAAATTCTTATATATTCTCTCTCAATATTGCAATCATATTTTGCTTATTTCCATAATATCTCAGGATTGTTTTCTCTCTAGCTAGGCTAGAGCAGAGTTGCTATTTCTAGAATGAGCAGAGTTGGTATTTTTCTTTTAAAATAAGTAGTGAATAGCATGGAATAGGTGTATAGTAGCTATTAAACAAAGTTTTAAAAATTTAATTAGAGGAATTGAATAATAGAGATTCAGAAAAAATGATTTTAATGTAAAATCTTTTTTAACACATAGTCACATGTATTTTATGTACCACCATAAAACCCAGTTTGCTGAAATACAAATTCACATAGTGAATACTTGAAAAATTACTGATTTACATGTAACTTAGTGTCCCTCAATTTCCATATAAAAAGGGATGTTTGATTATATTTGAATTCAGTTCAACAAATATTTTTCAATTAAGATGTTCAAGTCATTGTGGTAGATGTATACCTATTTATAGCAGACATGACCAATAAATATCTCTGATATACATAATTTCCATTCTTATTTCATGCGTTTGTATACTTCAGATCACTATGAGCGAGAGGAAATGGGTAACAAGTAAGAAAATAGATCACATTATCATGGAAGTATGGTAATGTAGTGATGGGGGATAGAGTTAACTGTCTGAAATATGTTGGAAGGACCTCTGTTAAAAGCAAAGAAGCTGATAAATTCTTGAATTGCCTTAAAAAGCAATCATTTCTTTTCTCAAAATGCATAGGAATGGGGAGGTTAGGTAGTGCAGTGAATAGAGCACTGGCCCTGCAGTCAGGAGTCCCTGAGTTCAAATCTGGCCTCAGACACTTAATAATTACCTAGCTGTGTGACCTTGGACAAGCCACTTGACCGCATTTGCCTTGAAAAAAACCTAAAAACAAACAAACAAAACAAAACAAAATGTATAGGAAGCCAAAGGAGAGCCATTTGAAATTTGACCAATAAGAAAGAACTAGTCCCTATAGCAGAGATGATGAGATTATGGAACCAGACTTGGTTGGGATTTCAGAGGCTGCCTAGCCAAGTTCCTCCTTTTTTCAGTTGAAGAAATCAAGGCCTAGGAAGGACAATTGATTCTCCCAATATCACAGGTGAGAGACAGGGTTTGAACCCAAGTTATCTGACCCCAAAGCAAAGTTCTTTCCACTCTATTTCAATAGCAACCTTGGAAGGAAGCTACCATTCTCTTTTAGAATTCATGCTATTTAAAGAGGTAAAAGCCAAAAAATAGTTTAACATGCATTCTAAAGATGTAGAGAATAGATTTCAAAGAATTTGGAGAAAGGATAGATGGCATCTTACAATCCAAAATTGCACAGGAAAAATTAATTCGAGAGGGATTTGATGCCCTCAAGCATTAAATTCTAGCAACTTAGGAACAAACAATTCTTACAAAGAAGAGGGAATTTGTCCATAGACAGAATTGTAGATGGCAGGAATTTCATTGTCAGATAGTTTTAGAAAGACATCAAGAAGACAGATGAAAAGACAGGTAACAGGTAAAAGAATAAAAGAGTGACACAAAACTTTAATAATAAAATTTAGAATAAACTAAAGGTTGTGGCTAATACTAATGAAGTGGGGGGAGGAGGAAGCTATGCTGGGGCCCAGAGAAAGAATAAAGAAAGAATGGGAATATAACTTAGGGTGGATTAGACAATGATAATGGATCTCTGGGAAAAGAAGACTCATGAAGCCTTTATTTTATTTTTTTTTTCTTTCAAAGACTTTAGAAAAATTCTGGAAAGCAATTGGAACTATGCCCAAGGGGCAATAAAACTATGCATATCCTTTGATCCATCAATATTACTACTCGGTCTATAACCCAAGAGATCACTATAAAGGGGAAAAGACCCATATGTACAAGAATATTCATAGCAGCTCTTTTTGTAGTGGCAAATTGAGGGAATGCCTGTCAGTTGGGGAATGGCTGAACAAATTGTGGCATATGAATATAATGAAATATTTTCTCTATAAGAAACAATGAGCAGGCTGAATTCAGAAAAACCTAAAAAGATTTGTATGAACTGAGGCTAAGTGAAATGAGGAGAACCAGGAGATCATTGTGTACCCTAACAGCAACATTGTACAATGATCAACTATGATGGATTTTACTTTTCTTAGCAATTCAGTGGTCAAAGACAATTCTAAGAAGACCTGCAATGGAAAATTCCATACATATCCACAGAAAGAACTATGGAATCTGAATGCAGATCAAAACATACTATCGTCATCTTTTTAATTTTGTTTTTTTGCTTTTCCCTTCTTGTAGTTTTTCCCTTTTTGTCCTGATTCTTCTTTCACAGTATGACCAATATGGAAATTATGTAACATGATTGTATAGGTATAATCTATATCAGATTATTTGCTATTCTAGGGTGGGGAGACAGGAGGGTGGGACAAAGAAAACTTAAGAAAAAATGAATGTTGAAAATGATCTCTACCTATAATTTGAAAAATAAATAAATGCATTTAAAAAAACTTTAGGAAGGTTAGAACAAAAATGAACAATAGAAATCACATAGAAAATGACATGGCTGTCTATAGATTCCCCTAATGAATTCAAGTCATTAGGTCCAAGTGAACTAAACTCCAGAATCCTAAAAGAAACTGAAAACTAACCTTATTCCTTGTTGGATGGGGTTATTAGATGGGTTCATTAAAACCCATTCTAAACTTTCTCATGCTATCCTTGGAATGGGAGGGCAAAATATTTTTTAATTATTTATGATGTGCCAAGAACTGGGAATACATATAGAAGAAAAAGATAGTCACTTTTCTCAAGGAACTTTCTAATTAGAGGACACAACCCACATAGAATGGTTTAACTTCCTAGCAGATGGAAAAAAGTTCAATGATTTAGGGTATGGGGTAGGGCTGATGATAGAATCTACCTGTATCTTCCCTTCAGGTCCCTCTGCTACTTCTGTGAAGTCTTCTCCTTTCTCACTATGTTCAATCTCAGTTCACAGGAACTCACTCTTGACATTGATCATTGCAACTTCCCAAATTTCCCATGTCCTTTTAAAAATCATAATCCTTAGTCTTTTTAAAATCATACTTCAGTCTCCAAATGGGTAAAGGTTTTGCTATTTTGTTTTAAGTTATACTCTCTTAGGTCATAAAATATGTATATGCAAATTAGAGGAGGTATCCATCATATTTTATCTTCAAAGACTCCATCAAGGTAGTCCATTTCTTGTACCCTTGACAGTTTTTTTCACATTCAATATTTCCTCAGTTTCTTAATAAATGAAAGATAGTTTTCTGCTTCTTTATAACATTAAACTGTTCTCACATAAGAATGACATTACTCCACAATGTTAACAAAGATCCAAGTCCTCAATACCTATACCACATGCCATTTTCTCTCCAAAACTGTCCAAATCTCTCCTGAAAACTGTTTATCCTCATTCATAAATTTAACAGTGTATGTTAAAACAAAGTTCTTTATCTACTCATATCAAAATGCTCATCCTTAGCAGTTTAAATATACTACAGTTTTTGAGAATCAATATAAATCTCTTACTTTACTTTTTTTTGCTCTTTTTGGCACTTATTGGTACTTATGAAAAGGGTCTAAAAGAGTCAGTTATACAAGGGCTACTACAAATATTTTTGCATGTATGAACCATTTCCCTTTTTCTTTGATCTTCTTTGGGTGGCATAAGCCTTCTATTGGTATTCCTAGGTTTAAAAAGTTATGCACATTTTAACATATATAACTTTTTAAAGTTACAAATTGTTTTCTAGAATATATGGACCAATTTATAGATGTACCAGGACTGCAAATTCTACAGTCCTTCCACCAATTGTCATTTTGTTGTTTTTGCCAATCTGTTACATGTAAGGTAGAAACTCAGATTATTTTAAAGTCCATTTCTCTCATTTTTAGTGATTTTGAGTGATTTTCATAAAAATTCACATTTCTTTATTAAAGAATTAGCTACTCACATTTTTTGATTGTGGAATGTTTTGATATATTTGAATAAGTTGCCTATGTATCATAGACTAATATCAGGAAAGTTTCATATAAAGTCTCTCCTCACAGGTACCTTTTTCCCTTTTGATTTTTTTCTCTTTTAAAATTTTATTTATTTTATTTTATTTTTCACTGGTTACATGCAAAAACAAGTTTCCACATACACTTTTAAAATCTCAACTTCCAAATTCTTTCCCTTCCTCCCACCCCAGTCCGTCTCTTTGAAAAAGCAAGTCATTTGATATAGGTTAAAAATGTGTATGTAAAAGTAAACATAGCCATCCCCCAAAAAGAGAAGCCTCATGGAAAATAAAGTAATAAAAAGTATGCTTCAATCTGTATTCAGACACCATTAGCTTTGTCTTTGGGAATAGATAATATTCTTTTTCTTGGAAGGAAATAATATTTTATTTATTTTTCCAACTATATACAATGGCAGTTTTCAATGATCTTTTTTTTGTTAGGTTTTGAGCTTTTTACATTATTCATCCTTTCTCTCTTCCCTCCCCCATCCCCTGACAGAAAGCAATCTAATACAGGCTATACATGTATAGCCACGCTAAACATAGATCCATATTAATCATCTTATGAAAGAAGAATCAAATGGAAATAGGAAAAAAGAGGGAAAAAATTACCTACGAATTTAAAAAAATTGAAGATAGTAAACTTTAGTCTGCATTTAAACTTCACAATTTCATCTCTGAGCATGGATGTTATTTTCCATCACAAATCTTTTACAATTGTCTTTGATTATTGTGCTGCTGAAATGAACAAGTCCATCATAGCTGATCATCACTAATGTTGCTGTTAGTATGTATAATGATTTTCTGGTTCTGCTTGCTTCATTCAACATCAGTTTTTTGTAAGAGTTTTGAGGCTGTTCTAAAGTCCCATCCCTCCTGATTTCTTGCAGAGCAATAGTACTCCATCACATTCATATAACAATTTTTTCAGTCATTCTTTGATGGGCATCCCCTCAATTTCCAATTCTTTGCCACTACAGAAAAAGGTACTATAAATATTTTTGTATATATGGGTTTTTTTAACCCTTTTTTGTGATCTCTTTGGGATATAGATCTAGTATTGCTGGATCAAAGGGTAGGTACAGTTTTATTGCCCTTTGAATATAATTCCAAATTGCTCTCCAGAAATGTTGGATCAATTCACAATTCCACTAACAAAGCATCAGTGTCCCAGTTTTCCCACATCCCCTCCAATATTGATAATTTTCCTTTTTAGTCAGATCAGTCAGTCTGAAAGGTATGAGGTGGTACTTCAGAGATGTTGCAATTTGAGTTCCCTTTTAATTTTAATTTCAATTTTATGCAAAACTTCAGTTTTATGTGATCAAAATTGTCTGTTTCCTTCCCTACTTTACTAATTTGTTTGCAATATGATCTTTATGACTAAGACTTAGATCCATTTAGGGCATATTATAGTATATGATGTAATTTTTGCCAAATTACTTTCCTGTTTTTGTAACAATTTTTTTGTTGAATTAGGGAGTCATTAGCCCACCAGTCATGATTCTTGGGTTTATCAAATACTATGCCACTATGTCTGTTTCATTCCAAAACCTGTGTACTTAATCTCTTCTGGATATAAACACTTTAAAATAATGAAGTAATTCTCTCATTGACTTCTGAGTCAGAGGAAACCTTAAAGAGGCTTCTGTCTTCCAGTTCGTGCTCTTACTTGGACTTTCCTATGAGACTAGTAGAGTTCTCTGTCACTAACTTTCTGCATGGGAGGTAGGGCTACTGATAGTATTGTTTTCTCTCATTCCATAGTTAATTGTGGCTGAAGTTTTAATTCATGATTTGTTTAGCTGCTCTCAGTTTCTATTGGGGTACCTGTTTTATTTCCAGTTCTTTGGTACCCCAAAAAGTATCGCCATGGATAGTTTGGGTTATATGAGACCTGTCTTTAACTTCCTGAGGGTGCACATTTACGAGAAGAAGTTATGGAGTACAGAACAATGGCATTTTAGGTACTTTTTTTTTAGGGTTTTTTTTTTTTGCAAGGCAAATGGGGTTAAGTGGCTTGCCCAAGGCCACACAGCTAGGTAATTATTAAGTGTCTGAGACCAGATTTGAACCCAGGTACTCCTGACTCCAAGGCCGGTGACTTATCCACTACGCCACCTAGCCGCCCCAATTACGCCACCTAGCTGCCCCTACTACGCCACCTAGCTGCCCCATTTTAGGTACTTTGAGGTATATAATTGCCAAATTTTCCAGAATGACTGGACTAAATTCATAGCACCACAGCAATAGATTCTAGTAGTCCCTTCAATATTGACTATTTCCAGCTTTTGTCATCTTTAACAATTTGCTGGGTGTAAAGTTAAATTTAAGGGTTGTTTTAATTTGAATTTCTCCTAATAGTACTTTGTAACTAGATGTAGTGGGTAGAGCTCCTACCCTGATCAGGAGGACCTGAGTTCAAATCAGACCTCAGACACTAACTAGCTGTGAGACTTTTAGCAAGTCACTGATTGCCTCACATCCAGGGCCATCTCCAGTCATCCTGATTCATATCTGGCCACTGGATGGATCTGGAGGAGAAAGTGAGACTGTTAAACTTAGTACAACAGCCCCTCACTCAAATCTAATTCACATGCTTGTCATGGCTTCACCTCCCTGATGTCATCATCTTGATGCAGAGAAACCTGAGCATGGGAGTGATGAGATCAGTTGGAGACAAACTTTGTAAATCTTTTGTTTGCATTGTAAAGGGAATCTTCCTTAGTCCTTCCACACCTGAAGGCTAGACCTTTTAACCTGATTTTTTTTTTGGTGGGGCAGTCAGGGAGCACAGACTGGAAGACCACGGAAAAAAGACCCGTCCCCAAAAGGCAAAATTTCCAATGAGGGACTTGCATCATTCCCAGGTCACCACCCCTCCCATGGACTAGCAGAGAATTTAAGGAGAAGGAGGGAGGGGCTAGACACTTTTTACCTTCCAGTCTCCTGCTGAACCTTGAACAAGTAGCAGTCCATGTGGTCTTCTCTTTAAACTCTTTAACTTTCCTATTACTTTCTTAATATGCTGTAACTTCCTTTAATAAATCTCTATTTTCAGGGGGTGGCTAGGTGGCGCAGTGGATGAAGCACCACCCCTGGAGTCAGAAGTACCTGGGTTCAAATCCGTCTCAGACACTTAATAATTACCTAGCTGTGTGGCCTTGGGCAAGCCACTTAACCCCATTTGCCTTGCAAAAACCTAAAAAAAAAAAAAAGATGATAGTTGAAATACTTTTTTTTCAAGCTATTTTCTAGTTTTCTAACAGTTTTTGAAGAATTTGGAGTTCTTCCCCAAATAGTTTATATTGAATTTATTGTTCATTGGTTTACAGTGTTTTATTGTGACTAGAGCTTGCTTATCTAGGTGATTCTACTGGTTTCTTTTATTTGCTTTTCTTTTTCATCCAGATCTGTGATTTCATTGGTGACGGTATAGCCTAAGGAGGAAATTCCCTCTATTACTGGAGGTCATCAACTACTTTGCAGCTTATACGTTTATAAGAAATGGAGTAACAGAGAAAGAGTTGTCCAGGGTCACAGAGTCAGAAGGTGTCATATAAGAATTTCAAGATAGGTCTTCCTGTTTCCAAAGTTACCTTTTCTGTTCACTATAACTATGCTGTCACTTTCTCTTCTGTGTTTTTCCTATATTTTTAACCAGAATCAAATGTTTTAACCAGGATCAAATGTTTTAAAAATAACTATTTTATAAAAATCATTTGAAGTCCCTCTCCATTTCTATATTCTCCCTCATTTCCCTTGAGAATTTCCCCTTTCGGCCCTTCAAATGAATTTCTATATTATTTTGTCTAACTCTATAAACTAACCCCTTAATAACTTGATTGGCATAGCACTGCATCAATAGATTAATTTAGGTGGCACTTCATTTTTATAACATTGACAAAGTCTAATCATAAATGCTGACTATCCCTTTAATTATGTAAGTTTTCTTTATTAATTTAAAGAATGAAACAAAAAATAGTAGGATCTCTCTCTCTCTGGAGATAATAATAAAGCAGAGACTATATATGACCACTCATCAGTTGTGTTGTAATGAGGATTCTTCTTTTGGGTTGGGTTGGACCACTCAAGTTTCTTCTAATTCTAAATTCATTTTCTATAATTGTATGTATATATATATTATATATATAATATATATATTTATATTTATCTTTAAAGTGGATCTTGAATGGTTTCCTCTCCTGTTTTTTTTTTTTTTTTTGCTAAGGATTTCTCAGTATATGTCTTAAAAATAATTGAAATAACCCTAAAGTTAGAATATTGCTCACATGAGATAATTTATAGAACATACCTTAAAATTCATTCTAATACTAATATTCTCTGATTCCTTGTGATATTTCTGTTTTAGTATATTCATCTATTCATCAGAGCATGGTACTAATGAATCTGTGGTAAGTCAATTTGCTTTGTGTTCTTCCATGGTCACAGTAAAATCTCCAAATTTTATGCTTTAGTCAAAAGATTCAGTATCCACTGCTGAAAATAACAAACTCAGAGCACATGCCCTGCTGATGGAGAGTTTCATCTTTGAAATGAAGAGAAATACAAAATACAAATGGAGAAATGAAGATGCCAAAATATTCTTATGTTCTCTGTTGCAAGGGAATAATTCTATTTACTATCACACAAAATATTAGCTTTCTCAGAAGAAAAAGACTGTAAATTCTAGGCATTGTATAATTTCACACCTGTCATAGGACTTGAAACCATATAATGCTCTTCTGAGGTTGAATTTTACTCAGTCACATTGAGTAAACTTGGCACTTCTCTCTGAATTAAACAAAAAAATTCTATCCAATTGGTACATACTTTGATTCCTATTTCAACTAAATTCTATCCTATATATACATACATATATATATATATATATATATATATATATATATATATACATATATCCTTTGAGTTTTTGATGTTTTGGTCATTTGGTGTTTAGTGATATTATTCATTGTCTCAGTCCACAGGGTGATTAGTGTGACCAAAGGTGGAAGTCAGACATCACCAATATTATTAATTTATAAATACATGTAACATTTTGTGTTTTTTGTCGACAGTGGGTAACAAAGCATGGTAACTCCCTCCACTAACTAATACACATATATGATTTAGTACTTGCCTAACATTCTAGCCACAATGATACCTATCTCATAGTTTCAATAAAGGGTGGCAATATATTCTTTCAAAATGTTAACGTATGTTTTCAAAAAGCCTTTTCTCAATTAGCAATTATTATGCCTTTCATACTTCTATATTGACATTCTATTCTTAATTACAACATAAAATAATTTTTTTACTGAGAACAATAATCAAATCAACTTAATTACATCTTAATCAATTTTGCATTCAATTATTTCAATCACCATTCTGACTTCCTTCTTCAGAATACAGCATTCTCTACAGGAGTTATTAGAAGAGGGGAAGAAGCACTTTCTGACCTGAATTTGTAGCATATAGTGGGTACTAAATACTTTTTCATTTATTTTTTAATTCTTGCTTTGAGGGCTTCATGTCAAAGTCTTTATATGAAGCTCCTAAATTGATTTACCCAGGTCTAGCAACTTGAGTTGGCCTTCTCATCTCAGATGTGCAATCAGACCATTCAAAATGGAAAGTTAATTCAGGATTTTTTCCCCCTTTCAAAAAAATCCCAGAAAAATTCATAATGCTTTTACTGTTTTAGTCCCAAAGTTTGGTTCCAATTTAATAACAGTTAACTAATTCTACCTTTAGAAAATTTTGTGACAGATTCTCTGATTGTTTTGATAGACTCATTTTTCCTGCCTAGAGTATTATTTGTAGGGAACATGCTTTTTCCAACTTCAGATTTAGTTGATTTGGTTCAGTTTCATTCTACCATGTACAAAGTTCTCTGTTAATATTGTATTTAGCACAGACTGCTGCTTTAAATTCTGAAGGAAAGTTTGTCCTACCTGCATGAAGGAAAGAATAATTTCACAACCCAAATAAATGACATACTTGAAAGATAGTTAAAGATTTAGTTGTTTTTATTTTTATCATTATTATTAATTTTTGGCAAGAGAGGTTAAGTGACTTCCTGCCAAGTCATTTAACTAGTAGAAGTTAAGTGTCTGAAGTCAAATTTGAATTCAGGTCCTCCTTACTCCAGAGCTAATACTTTCCATCTAGTTGCCCCTCAGTTAAAGATTAGAAGAATGAACTGACTAGGGTTAATGCCTGTGGAATCGAAAGGGATTTCATCAGATACTATTTACTTTTCTAATGTTTTTCTAGTTTCCCTTCCTTTCTCAAATGCCAAATCTGAGGAAATCCCTCATGAGTATATTCATTCCATTCATTCAAGCAGCCTGAACTGGAGAAGACTTGGCTTTGCTTTGGGCCATAATTCTTTCAGTTTCAAAAAAGTGCATGTAGTTCAGCAAGTAGGTGCAATGTGAGCCACAGGCTTGGGTCTCCATTTCCAAAATTTTCCATTTTTTTTTTGGAGGGCTCTTCCTTTTTTGTTTTTTTATTTAAGACAAGGGGGTTAAGAGTGACTTGCCCAAGGTCACTCAGGTAATCATTAAGTATCTGAGGTCAGACTTGAATTCAGGTCCTCTTCACTCCAGGGCAGCGTCCTATCCTCTATGCCACCCAGCTATCCCCTCTCTCTGAATTTCTTGACCTTTTTTTTCACTTCCTAACTCAAGAATATTATTGCTTCTCGCTATGGATTTCATTGGGTCCCTCCTGATAGCTTATAAAAGGGCTCTCATAGACTTAAGTCTTTAGGAATTCTCTTGCCTCTTATAATCACAAGTATTTGGAGGAAACCAGACAGCCTAAATATGTGATCTTTGGTTTATCCCTTCAAGGCATTTTTAAGAAGATATCATCACTCCATGCAGAAAGATACCATTAGGGTTAAAAGCTTTACAAACTAGGTCAGACACATTTCTGGGATACCAGAACAGGAAGGATCACTGTTGTCCACCTACTTTTCCCTTTACATTCATTAAAAGTATTATTTTATATTATAGTCCATGATAATAATAAAAATTGATGATAGATCTAGCACTCACACAAAATAGAAACTGATATCTTTATCCCAACTTCTATTTTTACAGATGAGTCAGGTTCCTGTGCAAAACTATATCTACCACTCTGGTTTTAGGGGTACCACTGAGAAGTCAAGAGGTGATTCTTTAATCCTATTAGCTTGAGCCCCCATTCCAAGGTTTTCTCCCCAATATTAATCACCAGTGATTAATACCACATTGTCATTTAGCCAATTAAAACCAAGTAGATTTTATAAAGAGATATCTACTAAGAAGGAAGAGCAAACACAAAAGGAAAAACCTTTCTCTCCATCACCTGGGCAGGCTGTAGGGAGAGTAGATTTAATCTAAAATCATTTTCACAAGGCATTTGTCCACAAAGTTCATTTCTGAATGTAGTGTGGATGATGAATAAGTCACTGCTGCTTTCTATTACTGGAGTGGATTTCAGCTGCTGATTCACCTTGTGTTGAGGTTCTTCTAGATTCTGGTGTGGTCTCCAGCTGCTCCATTTCTGGTGCTTGCTATCCTGACCTTTAGAAGCTCAAACTCATGGCCCTTTCCACTACTTTTTTAACCTAAAATCTGGAAGAAAAAATGCAGAGGCAAAGAATGGAGGCCCGTATTATTAACAAGTCACATTTTGACATCAGAAGGGAGCTAGGCAGCAGAGCTTTTTGCTGCTGCCACTGCCATGCCTTCTCTCAATGTCAGCAGGGCTATGCACTATTCCAGGCTCCAGGAGATATAGTGCCTGGCACTTCTCTCACTAAGAAAGCCTCAGTTTCTTCTCCTTGAATGCCAGCCAGGCAGGAAAGAAAAATTGCTTTTGCCAGTTAGTCCCTTTTGAATACATTCTCAATTCTTGTTCTGTTGAAAAAGTTCCATTTCATCACATGATAAGAAATTAGAATACCTGTGCAAGCTCTGAACTTGGGAGATTGAGAGTTTACATTACACATCATCATACTATCCTACCTTAACTGGCAATGGAGTCTATAGGGTGTTCATGGTAGCACCTCTGGTATAAGGACTGCTCATCCACCTTTGGTGTCCACCTTCACCCAACCCTGACCTGTGGCTTCAAGAATCTGTAGCATGTGCAGCAGCTAGGCTACACCTATCATGGCAGATAGGCTATACCAAGTTGAGAGTATCTGATAGGCATCTAATCTGTCAGTGAGTTAGGGGGATAGTTATGCCAAGCATGTGAAGACTTCCCTCTGCAGAATGGGCAGATAAGAATAATTTGTTTCTATGGTGATGAAGGTGACTGATGCAGGTGCTATGGAATGCTTGGAGTTTGGTCAGACATCAAAGACACCGAGGTCATTCATTGCATCCCTGGCCATTTGCCAGTCATTTTGACTTTTGTCTTGCCATTGGACCTCAATGACTCTGGATCAAGACATAACCCATAATGGCATCAGCCCTCTTCAAAAAACAAATGACAAACAACAATGCCTAACGATACATAGTGAATGCTTTGCGTGGTCTGAGATCTGGGCTCCAGTGTTAACACTATTTATAACAGAGCCAACCCTGTTGACAAAACTTTACTGTATTACCCTCCAACCTCCCTTTTTTACTCTCTCCAACTTCCTTGTGAGGGAGGGAGGATAGAAATATTTATTGAGTGTTTATTAGGTGCCAGACCCTGAGCTAGGTTTTACAGATGTTGTCTCAATTGAGAATTGGTAACATAGCTCCTTCTCCTTCCTCTTCCTGTCCATCTTCCTACTTCCATAAAACACAGACTTCCTATTCTTAAAAGCAAAAATTGCTCTGATTAACCTATCTTTATTGTCTTCCTTTCTATTTCAAAACTATTTTCCCTTTCCTTTCCCTTACCCTTAACTCCAGTTCCTAGTTAATTATTAAGTACTTTCATCTGCAAGTCATATGAGAAGGTCCCATGGACTTTAGGGTACTACTGCAACAACAAAAAAGGTGGTGATGCAGCTTCTTTAAAGTCATTTTCATTGCTAAAACCATATCCAGAAGTGGGGAGACTGCTACTCTCAGAGCTCTGGCTTCTAGGTCTTAGGGATATCTCCACTGTGATCTGGGAAGGGGGAGTGGCAGCTGTGGTTTTACTCAACTGTCACTTTCTTCCTCCGTTATTCCCATCACTATGCCTGGTTACTTTATCAGGTTGGAGCGTGCTTGGCCCATTGGCAAGATTTGGTTGTCAGTAGGTGAAGATGGCTGGCCTCCATCTCCATAGGGGTGGGGTGGTGGTTAGGTTAAAAGCAGGGGCAATGGACTGTGAAGAGGATGGTGGTGATGCTATTCCTAGGGACCTTTGGGCTCTTGTTCAGTTGATACTAGGGATGACAAGTATGATGGACTGTTCCTCCTCAAAAGGGAATTGATTATATTGGGGAGCAGGCTAGAAGTAAAGGGGGTGGTTTGGGGAAACTGTAAAAAGAAATAAGACAGCTAAAAATAACATGAATATAAAGTAAAATGTAAAAAAAAAATGGTGTGAATGGAACAGAGAGCAACAGTTATTCCCAGAGTTCTTGGGTTTAGGGTCCTAGGTTTCCTCATCAGAGTCAGAGAAGTGATGGGAGTCGTATTTTAGTTCACTTAGTCTTTATCTCCTCTTTTCTCTCTTCTTCAGGATGCCTTGTATTTCCTTTCTGTCTCCTAAGATCCTTCAATGCTGTTGATTCTCTAGAAAGCCCCATTTCCTCCTCAAATTACTTTTTATTTATTTATTTGTGTTCATTTTTTATCTCTCTAAAAGAATGTAGACTCCTCAGGAGCATTTATTATTATTAATTTTTATTACATTTTTTATATTCTTGACTCCAGGCTCTCCTCCACTTCTAATCCATCTAAAACAAAACTGCCAATCATATTTATAAATCATAGTTCTGTTCACATTATATACTATCTAAAAATTTCCAATGATTCTTGTTTGCCAATAAGATAAAGTTTCTTAGTTTGATATTCAGAGCCATTTATGATTTGATCCCTACATGTTTTTCCAGTTTTATTTACTATTTACTTTCTCTCTCTCTCTCTCTCTCTCTCTCTCTCTCTCTCTCTCTCTCTCTCTCTCCTTTTCTCTTTTTTTGCAAGAAAATTGGGATTAAGGGGTGGCTAGGTGGCACAGTGGAAAGAGCACCGGCCCTGGAGTCAGGACTACCTGAATTCAAATCCGGCCTCAGACACTTAATAATTACCTAGCTGTGTGGCCTTGGGCAAGTCACTTAACCCTATTGCCTTGCAAAAACCTAAAAAAACAAAAAAACAAAAAAAGAAAATTGGGATTAAGAGAATTGCCCAAGATCACACAGCTAGTAAAATATCAAGTGTCTGAGGCCAGATTTGAATTTGGGTCCTCCTGACCTCCTCCTCTATCCACTGTGCCAACTAGTTGCCTCTCTTGCTTATTACCTTCCTCCAGATGTCCTTTGTCCTAGCTAAAGCAGACCCTATGCATTTCCCTGAACATATTCTAGCTTTCTTTTCTTTGTATCTTTACTGAGGGTGTGTCCTCTACTCTTTCCTGAAATCCAACCTTGAGTATCTTTTTCTGTCCAATTCCATCCATCCATCAGAGCAAATTCTCAAGGTCATTTTTCTCTATGAAGTTTTTCTTGATTATGCAGCCAGAGTATCCTGTGCTCTGTACTACTCATAAAGAATTTTCACATTTTACCTTACATTCATATTTTTGTGGTCATCCCATTTCCTCTTATAGACTATAGATTCATGGGTCAACAATGACATTCTATTTATCTCTGTATTTATTACAGAGTTTTGCACATAAGTGATCAGCAAATACTTGGTAACTTCCATTAGAGTAATTCTCCTTTAAAGCTTAGCTCAGTGCCTAACATATATTACTCTTTGATTGATTGATTATTTTAGACCTTAAGATTTGATTAAGATTTGAAATCAAAAGACCCAGTCTAGTAACCACTAATTAACAGTATTACATTGGGCATATTACTTTATATCCCCAAGTCTCAGTTTCCTCAGCTATTTTTTCACCAAGAACTTAAAGGTTTAGACTACACTATTTCTAAAGTTTCTACAAGTTCTAAAACTCTGGGCTTCTATTCTGCTCAAATTAATTCACATTAAAGTGTTAATAATTATTAGACTACTTATGAGTCTTTAATTTGATAACATTTTGGAAAATATAGCAAAGTAAAAGGGAAATTTTCAATAGAGGTACAGAAAAAATTTATTAGGAGTAAGTAATCTTCATGTTTCCCCTTATACTCTATCAAAATATAGTCAAAAAAATCTCCAGTGATTCTTTCTCTTTTGCTTCTAGAATCACAAAAACAAAACAAAACAAAATAAAAAACTCCTCTGTTTGGCTTTCAAAGCTTTTCACAGTCTAGCTTCAACTTATCTTTCCAATCATATTACTTCTTACTACTCTTTCTGTACTCCTCAGGTCAGGTAAAATGATTGTCTTGATCTTCCTAACATATTCAGTTAAATCTTTATTTTGTGACTTTCCTCCATCAAAAGAATGCTCCACCTCCTCATCTCTTCCTCTTAAAATCTTTTATTGCCTTCACAATTCAGTTCAAATAACACCTTCAACTCCATGAAACTTTCCTTGTCCTCTCAGTGTGCCCCTTCTCCCAATTTCAGAAAATATATTTTGGATAAACTCAAATAAATGTCTCCCCATTCCCTTGTTGGCTCCTTGAGAAGGTACAGGATGTCTTTGTATTGCCAGCATAGAGTCCAGTAACCAGAACATGTTTTTTTTGTTGTTGTTCAGTCATTTCAGTAATACCAGCTCTTCATGATGCCATTTTCTTGGCAAAAATACTAGAGTAGTTTGTCATTTCCTTCTTGTTAAGAATCACACAGTCTAGGGCCAGATTTGATCTTAGGAAGATCTTCTAATTCCATGCATAGGTGCTTTCATCCACTTTGCCATCTAGCTTACCCTAACTACACATAATAGAAATTTAATAAGTGCTTATTAATGGATTTCCATAAACTTCCTAATTTAAGGTTTGCAAAACTTTTATCTCATTTGATCTTCATAACAATCCTGTGCTCCAGGTTTTATTATCACATTTTTTTTACAAACAGAGAAACTGAAGATCAGAAAGTTTAAGTGACTTGCTTGAGATCACACAACTTGGAGGGGTCAGAGGTTGAATATTGAACCAAGTTTAACTAATGAACTTTTCCCTGAATGGTAGGTCCAACATGTACTGCAGTTCTTCAAATACCCTATACATTTTATTTGTTGAAAATCTAATAAAATATATTAAAACCTATTTTTTTTTCTTTTAGTATAAGCAATTATAGAATAGACCTGTGAAAATAGAGATTGACCCAGGAGGACCTGAGCTCTGATGAGGGGGGAAAAATTCAGCAGAACTGAAAAACTCATTCAGAAGAAAACCCTTTTCAGGCCCTGGTAGCCACAAAAATGACAGCCTAGTTAAAGAGGCTTATGATGAGGCAAATCTAAGAGCTGCTGACAAAGAGATCATTCTACCAAAATCTAGAGAGTAAGTTTGGTTAAAAAAAAAAAAACTCCAAAGGATAGTGGTTTAGAAGCTTGGATTAGCCCCCAGAAGTTTAGGAATTGATCCAAACCTGTGGGTCTAATCTAGTGGGTTGGAAAGGTTTTGAAGATGGGTATACAATACAGCCAGGAGAATACCACAGGAATAGATTTTCTTATACAGTTTTGGCATTTCTTCTTTGGGACCATTGAAAACATGGATATAAGAAGACAAGAGAAAGTTAGAAATTGCAATTATGGGAATTGCTCCCAAAGAAGGACCAAATATAGAGTACGTTTTCAAATAAAAGTCTAAAATTCAAGCTATTTATGTTGGAACATTTAATATATTTTATATTTATATTGCCCTTTTGAGCTTCTAGATTCAACAGGGATTTGGGGGGAATAATTATTATTATTATTATTATTCAACCCATGATTTTGATTCTTCTGATTCTCCAGCATAGAAGGAAAGAATAGCCACTTCAGAATTCAGAGTTCTATGCTTAGAATATGTTACAATCTATCTCCTATGAGTCTTTCTGAGATGGTTTCAGGTCAGGTCACTTTTGTGAACATTAAAGCTTCTGGCCTCAGATCTGGAATTCTTAGTATTTGGATGATTTTTTTGTTTTTGTTTTTGCAAGGAAGTGGGTTTAAGTGACTTGCCCAAGATCACATAAATAGGTAATGATTAAGTGTCTGAGGTCACATTTGAACTCAGGTCCTCCTGACTCCAGGCCTGGTGTGCTCTGTCCACTGTGCTGCCTAACTGCCCTTTAGTATTTGGATGTGATGGCAATGATAGCCATGTTATTCTGTATATTCTCTATTATCCTTGCTGACCATCCCTGAAACTGCTTGCTTTCCCCACTCACCCACCCCACTTACTCTCTTAAGTCCATTTTTAAACTTCCCTTCTAGTAAAATATTTACCAATCAGTCTTTGCTTGGTAACATCATTCTGCTGTAAAATCAGTCACAGTCTTCTGGAAAACAAAGTGCAGAGAAGTTTTTCCCATAACTGAGATGTTATTGGTCCCATAATGAGAAATGCAGTTCTAGGGACAACATGCTTATAATGTAAATCTGAATACAAATAATAACAGCAATGGTAAATTTTCTCTGTATCCAAGAAGAGAAAATTTATGTTACCAAAATAATTCTTTGAATTTCTTATAACTTGCTTTAAGTTTCAGAGCTCCTCAAAAGTTTCCTTTTAGAAGAATCAATGTCCAGGGACACATGAAGGAATTTTGTATGAAGTGGTAGGATTCCAGAAATAGTTTAGGGATACATAAAAAATGCTTGCTCTCCTTCTTTGCATAATTCTTCTCCTTAGTTGAGTTGTCTGTTAGTCAGTAGCAGGTCAGTCAGTGATAATATCAATTGGATTTTTATTTCTGATTTGGTTGGTCTGATGATGATAGACAACCAAACCAGGAAGGAAGAAAGGATAAAGGAAAAGTGGTGAATGCTAGACTCTAAATCTACATAAGAAGAAAGAATTCCTCCTGGGAATTGGGTGTACCTAATGAGATCTATTAATTCATTTATTATTCATTTTGCTTTATGATGTGAGATTTGATTCTAATGCCCTATTTTTCCTTATTCCAACCCAATGATCCTAATAGTTTTTATTATTTAGCAAACTGCTTTGCTAATCCTGAATGCTAGAATATAAAACCTGGACTTGCAGTTAGAAAGACCTAGGGTCTAGTCCCTCTGACATACTTTGGCCATGTGACCCTAGGCAAATTACTTTCTGTCGAAGTGCTCCATTTTAAGACTAGAAATTGCAAAACTGTCATTAACTTGCCTTGGTAGAGGGGAATTTCCTGTCTGAAGTTTCTAAAACAATGAAATTTCAGGTCCTGAAATCTATTTACTTTAACCTTTCCTCTACCTCACAAAAGTTTACTGTATATATTTAGCTCTAGTTCTGAATTATCTAAATTTTTCGATGTATCTATACTTTTGTTTCTGGTAGCCGAAGTTAATTTAATAATAACTATGTTATTGTATAATTTGAAATCTATCAGTACAAATTCCCTTTTCTCTCAATTCTCCCCTTCTTAATTTCCCTCACTGCTTGACTATTTTTTTTCCTTGATAAAAATTGTTATGCTATTTATTTAGTCAATAGAGTATCCAATTGCTTTTTTGATTGGCATTGCATTACTTCAATTCTTTGATTTCTTTACTATATTTGTTTGACTTGGTCATGTTCATAAAATCCCTCTCCAATTAATTTTATTCTTTTACCATTTCAGTTAAAATCATTTACAGTTAACTTTCTAAAATAAGATGCCCTATGAGATTTCAACCAAAATTTTAGGTTTTAATGGGCTAAAAGGACAGAGATATTAAAATGTACTAAAGTGGAATGCTTCAGATACAAAATAAATATTGCATACATCAGAAAGGGTCTGAGGCTTGACTAGTTCTCTTGAACATGATAAAGAAAATAAGGGGCGTCTAGGTGGCACAGTAATAGAGCACTGGCCTTGGAGTCAGGAGTACCTGGGTTCAAATCTGGCCTCAGACACTTAATAATTACCTAGCCGTGTGGCCTTGGGCAAGCCACTGAACCCCATTGCCTCGAAAAAATCTAAAAAGAAAAAAGAAAATAAGATTATCTGGAATAAAAGTATATTTCTACCTATATACCTAGTTTCTCATCTATATGAGACCCCAAAAGAAGTCTGGGAAGTGTAATTGAGTGAATTGGAACTGATCACCATAACCAAGGTGGTATCTTATTGAAAGAACTGGTTTGAATAATTGACAAATAAGATAAATCTCTCCCCACTTCTTCACTAGAGGTGACAGATCTCAGAACCTGCCCAGTCCAGTCCATCATCGGTATCCTGGAACTGGCATGGTATATCTGGCCTTGCATAATAAAAGTTCAGTGCATGAATGACTGGTCTAACCTAGCTCCAGCAACAGAGCCACTCTTCCACTTTCAAAACCATTCCCAACACTGATCTTCATGAGAGTCCTCTGGAGAAAGAAAACACATCAAGGCTCTATCATTTCAAAATTGTGAATTGCTTTAGTCATATATATTCTCTACACACGTGCATCATTGCCATTACATTAATGATTGTTCAGGATTAATCTCTCTGGATACTATACTCCCATACCTGTGTGTATTTGTGAGAAAATATACTCCAGGCTTTCTTGGGAGAAATGCTTTGAAGCTACTGTTCTTATTATACCATTTGAGTAAATAGATGCTTTTATTTAAGAAGTAAGTGCAAGTCTATTCACACTTGATTAGTAAAGGGGAACTAATAATTTTTATGATATTATGCTATATTCCATGGATTGGTGAAGAATTCATCATTTAGAGTGTAATCTACTTATGCAGTGCCATTGAATTAGGTTGATTTATAGAAAACTGAAGCAGTCTGATAGCAAACTCAAGAGAATCATCAAAAAATTAACTGGGGGGGGGGCAGCTAGGTGGCCCAATGGATAGAACACTGGCCTCTATCTAGCAGGCCACCTAACTGCCCATATAGTGCTTGGACTTGGAATCAGAATGATCTGAGTTCAGATCCTGCCTCCAACACTTATGAACTATTATTGTTATTACTATTATTTTATTACAGACTATTTTATTACTCCCAGTCTCAGTTTCCTGACTTGAAAAGTGGGATATGAGGCCAATAGATTCCATATCACATGGTTGTTGCAAGCCTAAGTTGAGTGAGCAAAACTCTCTGTAAACACAAATACCACTTATTTAAATATTCCAATGGATCTGTGACCCCAGTGTCAGAGGCTGCCTCCAAGGATGGAAATCACCACCCACCCAGCATCAAGGCATCCTGGATGGGGGAGTCTCTCTTACACACACACACACTCCTTTTTGCTTTCCACAGAGGCAAGCTCAACAATTGGAGGTCTCATGTCATTCTCTTGGCATATCTGGCTGCCAATAGAGTATGCAGGCTGTCCACTGGTCAACCTTCATCCTTGCTATAGAACTGATTCAAATCCAGCTCTGGTTGAGAATTCCCCCTTTTCTGCTCCATCATCTCACCTCCCTCTGGAGCTCTTTCTGATTTGCTGAACGCTACCTTTGTGGTCCTTGGGGTCCCTCCCTCATCTGCCTGTAAAAGGCTAAGAGTGGTCCTTGGAGAGTTCCTCCTAGATGCTTCCCAGAAGGAGGCCCCCTAGTTTATCTCTTCAGCTCCCCATTAAATTGTGAGCTCCTCAAGGGCAGGGATTGTCTTTTGTTTTTCTTTGAAACTCCAGTTGCCTGGTATACATTAGAAACTTAATAAATGCTTATTAACTGACTTAGATCAGGAATTGTATGAGTTCTAGAAGAGACTTCCCTTTCTGATTGGATTCTAGTTTGGCATAGCATGATATGGCAAGGGGAGGATAATAATCTACAGAAACGCCCCAGAACAAAGAATCAAGGGAGCCTTAAAACAACTCTTCCCAATGCAAGGACTCTCCAGTGCTAGGGACAGTGGGTCTATAACACCAGGTTCATTACCCATGTGTATCAGGAAGGGAGCAAAAGCTTATGAGAGCATGGAAGAAACCTCAAAAGTTGCCTAGACAAGCTCCTCATTTTATAGGTGAGGAAAATGAGGCTAAGAGGTAAGCAACTTACCTAAGATCACACAGACAGTAAGGGTCAGGTGAAAGATTTGAACCCCAGTCCTCTGATTCTAAAGTCAAAGCCTTTTCACTGTTCCATGTGAAGGGACCCCAGAAGTCCTCTAGACTGATCCCTGTCATTTTACAGCTGAGAATCTTGAGGACCCAGGAAGGGAAGGGACTTACCGAAGGTTAGAAAAGGAGTAACAGAGCAGGGATGCAACCCAAGTCTTCATGCTTCAATGAAAAGACTCGAAGTCAAAGGCTCTTATGCAATATGGCAGCCAAGTAAGGCTGCTGAAGACTCTGTAGTCAACGGATTCTGTTTGCTTCATACTCTGCTCTGAGGCCCAGAGTTTAGGAAGGGCCATGGTGAGTTGGGGAGGATGGCAGAATGGCAACAGGATGCTGAAGGGCCTTCAGGGCATAATCTAAGAGAATGTGTGAAGGATCTGGAGATTTTTAGGTTGGAGGTCATGAGAACTGCCTTCAAGCATTCAAGGACCATCATGGGGCAAACAGAGTGAACTCTTCTGATTGGTCAAAAAAGGCAGGACTGACTGGTAGCCATGGGTAGAAGTGGTTGATTTAGGTTTGATATCAAGGAAAAAAGTCCCAATAATTATAGCTGTCCCAAGGTGGATGGGTGGTTTTATGTTGGTAGTGACTGTTCCCTCAGTTGCCGTCTTCAAACAAAAGCTAAATAACCACTTATTAGATATGAGAGGAACTTTAAATGTGTGAAACCATGAATCTTTATAAAATACTTTTTTTTAAAAAAAAAACATGGTAAGTTCAATATGTTACTTTTTTTTTTTAGATTTTTGTAAGGCAAACAGGCTTAAGTGGCTTGCCCAAGGCCATACAGCTAGGTAATTATTAAGTGTCTGAGACCAGATTTGAACCCAGGTACTCCTGACTCCAGGGCCTGGTGCTTTATCCACTATGCCACCTAGCCACCCCAATATGTTACTTTTAAAGCTGTCCTGCTTGTCTATGTCTCTGAACTTTCTTCTATTCCCTTCTGAGTGATTTAAAAATGCTTCAATGACCCTCTTTTGTTTCTTTTCTTTTTTTTGGCAACATTATCATTAGCTCCCCTCTGTTTTCCAACCCCCACTTGTTAAAAATAAACCCCAAAACAAAAACTCCAACAAATTACAATTCTTGTATCAATAGAAACAATAAGCATGTCAAAACAATTCTATATATTTGTTAAAAATCTATGACTCATCCTGCACTTTGAATCTATCACTCTCTGTCAGTAGGTGGGTACCATGCTTCATTATGTATCTTGGATCCATCACCTCTCTGCCAGGAGATAGGAGATAGGTACCAGACTTCACCATGAACCTAAGATTCATCATCCCTCCAACAGCAGGTGAGTACCAGGCTTGATCATGCACCTGGGGTCCACTTAACCCCATTGCCTTGCAAAAACCAACCCCCCCCCAAAAATTAACTGGGACCACAAATCACTTTCATTAAAAGACAGAAGATCTAACTCATTATTGGTTGTTAGGCAACTCCAATTTCCTGCAGATAAAAATATGATGATCTAAAATATTCCCAATATTCCAAAATTTAAAATTGTTATTCCTTCTATAATCATGGGGTTTAGGGACAGTGCCTCCATAATCTGCCTTCAGTTTTACCAGAGAAAAAGTCTGAATTTTTTCTTTATCTTTTTCTCTTCTTTTTGGGTTAAGTATTTATGGTCATAGGTTGTGGGTCATCTGCTGGTCTTCATATGTTGTCTGCAGCTTCCATGAAATTTTCATTTAATTTTTTATGCTGACTTGTAATATCTTAAAACCCCAATGGGAAAGTCATGATGCAGGAGAGATAACTATATCTTGCACTTCACCATTCTGCTAAGGTATGTGTTAGTATTACCTTAAATAAGTTTTTTTTAGTAACTTGAGTTTTCTACACAAATACATTATTTTTTCACTTGCAAGAAAGCTTTGAATTCTTTGTCTATTTTATTTTCTTAATTTCTTTTTCTTGTCTTATTTCTATAGTTTACATTTCTATAACTATGTCAAGAATAATGGTGGACTGTTTTTTAACTCTGTTCTTAGCATGAAAGATTCTAATATTTCCATTACATATAAAGCTAGATCTCAATTTTAAATAAATGCTTTTTATTATATTAAGAACGAATTCTTCCATTTCTATATTTATAAATATTTAAATATAAATAGTTAATATAGTTTTTCAAAGTTTGTATATGTATACATTAACATAGCTAGGAATTTATCCTGTTAATGATAAGATTTAACATGCTAATTATTTTCTATAGTGAACCAAACTAGTTTTCCTAGGATAAATATTTCTTTACTGTAATCATAATCATATGTATTTATATATGTATGTATAGAACATTTGTAAATTTTATATCCTTTTGTCAGTATTTTATTTTTCATATTAATATTTATTAATAATCTTGATCTAGAATCTTCTGTAACTCAGATTTTTCAGATTTTGGGATGAGGAATATATTCACCTCACATTTAAAGAATATTTCTTATAGTATAGAGATTATTTTTCTTTGATTATCTTATGGCATTCACTTACAAATTCATTTAGTGTCCTTTTATGTGCCAGTCAATTAGATAGTCAATTAGTGTTTATTAGAGTCTAGGTATTGCTCTAAATTAGAGACAGAAAGACCAAAACTGTCTTTGCTCTTAAAGTTACCATAGTTTGATGTAGGAGGTCACATGGAAACAACTATGTACAAATAAGATATGTACAGGTTAAAGTGGTTAAATGTACAGGTTAAAGAGAAGCCACTAAGATTAAGGACAAGTGGTAAGTTTCTTTCAGAAGGAGAGACTAGAAACCAAGGAAGCTAGGAGGAGGAGGCAGAGATGAGGAGGAAGAATATTCCAGGTATGGGAAGCAGCTGGTGAAAATGCTTTGATTTGGAAAATGGAATATTATGTTAGTGAAACAGCAAGGACACCAGTAATATTGGATAATGGATGATATGGAAAGGAGTAAAGTCGAAGAAGACAAAAAAGGTAAGGAAAAGCCATGATAGAAAGGTACTTTGAAGTCAAACAGAGAATTTTATATTTGATTCTGGAAGTAATAGGGAGTTACTGAGATTTACTGAATACTGGGATGATGTGGTCAGACCTAAACTGTAGGGAAATCACTGACTGTTGAATGGAAGATGGAAGGATTAGGAGGGGGGAGGGACTGAGGGAATGGAAATCAATTAGAAGGCTATTACAGTAGTCTAAGCAAGAGGTGATGGGGTCTGAAGTAGATCAAAAGCTCTGCAAGTATATATCAGAGAGATGCTATGAAGGTAAAAAATGATGAGATTTAGGGTAAGGGAGAGTGAGGAGTTAACAGTGAAACAAAGGTTGAAAGTTATATTGACTGGAAAGATGGTGGTACCCTTGACAGTAATAGGAAGGTCTGGAAGAGAAGGGAGGGTTAGAGTAGGAGAAAGATAACAAATCCTGTTTGGCACAAACTCTATAGATAGGGTACACTCTTGAACATGTTACCTCATCACCAGTAGAAGACTTATGCCTCTGGTAGCTCCAATGATTCTCTTGAAGTCCAAAAGGTCACAGTCTACTACATTCTACCTCTTCTACTCATTCAACTAAGAGCAGGAAAGAATGAAAAATACTAGAAACAGAAAAAATAGTAGCATATATTCACGACTTCATGATAATGGGTTAGAGAGAGACCCCAAGACTATTTGCCTCACTCAAAAACCAAGGAAAAAGAAAGTAATTGAATTTTTGAACCTTTTATATGCATACTCATTCAATTAAAAGACCTCTTCACCATGCAATAAGCAAATGGGAAACAGTCATAAAATATTTGTGCATGCCCTGAAAAGGGCATGGGGCAGGGACCTCCAGTATTTTCAATCAGACATTTTTCCAGAAGCAGGTTTCCCCAAGCATCCTCATGGTTTGAAACTAGACAGAGGAGGAGCTTTTGAATTGTGGTGGTAGAAAAAAACTTCTGAGAATTCCTTGAACAGCAAGGAAATCAAATCAGTCAATACTTAAAGAAATTAATTCAGACTCTTTAGTGAAGCTTAAATACTTTGGTCACATAAAGAGAAGATAGGACTCATCGAAAAAGATTCTGATGTTAGGAAAGACAGGAAGCAAAAGGAAAAGAGGAAGAAGAGGATGAGATGGATAGATAGTGTCATAGAAGCAATGAACATGAGCTCAAGCAAACTTCAGGAGATAATGGAGGATAGATGGGCTTGGCCCACTGAGATTCATGGGGTCTTGAAGAGCTGGATATAATTGAATTAATGAACAACATCAAGAGTAGGTTATAGAAAGACTAGGTCCCTAGCAGTCAATTATCCATTATACAAATAATCACTGTTTCTGTGTTGTTGGGTGGACTCCCACATGTTTTATACATTCACTAGCTATTTTGAAATGAATTTCTTTATATCTTCCTGTTGACTTTTGTTGGTATTATGCAAAAAAGGTTGTTGATTTATATGGGTTTACTTTATGTCCTTCTAATTTTTAGTTGAATCTTAATGGTTCTCTAAGTTGATCATTATATCATCTGAAAAAAAAACTGGATCCTTTTTGTCTGTAAATTATTCTCTCAATTTCTTTTTCTTGTCTTATTTCTGTAATCAGCATTTCCAGGAAGATATCAGTACTGGAGATAATATATATATATATATATATATATATATATATATCAACTTATTGGGAAGGCCCTTTACCTTTCTCCATTATATATAATGCTAATTTAAAAAAAATTTTAATTTAGATACTATTTGCCATTTAAGGAAAGGTCCTTTTATTTTTATATTTTTAATGGTTACCATATTTTGGCCAAAGCTTTATATATATATTTTGATATAAACATGCAATTTTAATTATATTTATTGTTAATATGGTATATTAATGCTTCTATTCAATCATTTCAGTCTTGTCTGACTATTCATGGAATTTTCCTGGCAAAGATACTCAAGTGGTTTGTATATTTTTCTCCAATTCCATTTCTTTTTAGATTTTTTTTTTAGGTTTTTTTTTTGCAAGGCAATGGGGTTAAGTGGCTTGCCCAAGGCCACACAGCTAGGCAATTATTAAGTGTCTGAGACTGAATTTGGACTCAGGTACTCCTGACTCCAGGGCCAGTGCTCTACCCACTGCTCCACCTAGCTGCCCCTCCAATTCAGTTTTACAGTTGCAGAAACCAAGGCAAAGAGGGTCAAGTGATTGCTCAGAGTCATACACTATTAAGTGTCTGAAGCCAGATTTGAAATCAGGAAGATCAGTTTTCCTGACTTCAGACTCTACACTCTAATCTAAACCACCTACCTCCTCCATATCACACTTAAGATTATCCTACTTTCCTGAAAAATGGCCCAAATATGGTAACCATTAAAAATATAAAAATAAAAGGACCTTTCCATAGTCTCAGTATATAGTCTTTTTAATATGCTACTTATAACCATTTTGCTAAGATTTTATTAAACTTTTTTTTATTCATTAGGGATATTTATTTGCTTTGAAAAGCAAAGAAATCTATCAACCAATGTCCCCAAGAAGATTCCTCACCAGTAAATTTTGTTGCTCATTTCTTCACATAAATGGATTGTTATCCTTTAAGTATTTAAGTAGGTGCAATAGCAGCCAGTGAATATAGAAGTATTAATATTATTTCATTGGGCCTTTAGACAAGATATAGCTTCCTTGTTTACCTTTTCAAACTATGTCAATTTTTACTGTTGCCTCATCTGAGATCATGATTGTAACTCCTGTTTTTTTAAAAAATTCATTTGAAACAAAATAAATTCTTCTCAAGTCCCTTATTTTTAACTCTGTGTGAATTTTTATTTTCAGAGTTCTTATAAACATGTTTTTTGGATTTTTTGCCTTATCCATTCTGTTATCCCCATTTAATGGAAAAATTTGGTTTTGAGCTATAATTCTGCTTTTCTTGCCATCCTATCCTTATATTCTTTTTCCTCTCTTTACAAATAAAAAGTTGAATGAGTGTAAAAGCCTTTATTAAACATTTAGTGTGATAAGTGCTGGGGGTACAAATAAAAACCAAGATCATTCCTGCTTTCAAGGAGCTTATTATTCTAATGGAGGGGGCAACATATAAGAGATGTTTCAGATATAAATCAGATGGAAAGGTCCCATCATTTTTAAGGTATGGAAGCAAAGCATCTCTTACATAATGTAAATTCTGTTATCAAATAATATTTGATTCTGACTTTGAAATATTTGATAGTGCCGAGAATCTTCTTTTGGGGCTCATTGGATGTTTTGTTTGCTAAAGAGATAGGCAGAAGCAGGAGATAGGAAAGGAAAAGCAGATGATGTTGCCAGGTGACATCTCCCCTGCAGTTGTGATGATAAGAAGTATTGTGATGATAAGAAAGGTGGGCCCCTTCCCCACAGTATTCCCCTCAGTGATGGCTGTGGTGTTTGGACTGGAAGCAGTATTGATGGTCTGGGGGCAAGGGAATGGCACTGCTATTTCCAGAGTTTGGGGATTCAGTTTCAGTCTGTTTCTGTTAGAAAATGAAGATAGGCATTGGTCAAAATGATGGCAATGGTTTGACTTGAATGGTAAATGCTGACTCTCATTTCTCCCTCCTGGTGACTTGTTACTTCAATTAGTGATAAAAGAAAGGATATTACAGATCTGTAATTTGCTACCATTCCTTTGTTCTCTTTTCTTCCTTTCACCCAGGCCCTTTTAATTGACCTGTTTTTTACCTCTTTTTAATTCACCTTTAAATAATCCATTCTCAAAAATTGGTCTGTTTTCTTTGTGACTATTTCCTTTCTCTTCTCTTCTCTTCTCTCTCTATAAGTTCTCCAGCTGAATTTAATATATTACTACATGAGACTTTTTGTGCATGTTTATATTTTCATGTTCAACTCTCCTTTTTTCCATTTCAAATAAGAGTGCATGACATCAACATTGTGATGTAGCGGTTCCTTTCAAGAATGAAGAACAAACAACAATACGTGTGTGTGTGTGTACACATATATTTACTAGGCTTATCACACACTCTAAATAAGAGAAACAGTTAAGTTCTACCCCTTTCATATCTTCTCTATTTTATTCCTTTTCCTTTCTTTTCCTTTTCTAAGACTATCACAATAGAATAACACCACTCCCATACCCTTAAATCTTCTTCTATGACCCTTAAAGAAATTAGGATTCTGATTCTTTTCTCCCTACTAGAAATATATGTACAACTGAGAAAGGGGGCAGAATTAAGAATATGGCAGAATTAAGACTAGGACTCAAGAGATCTCCCTCAAACCACTTCATATAGCTTTAAATAAAGACTAACCAACCAAATTCTATAGTGGCAGAATCCACCAAAAAAACTGTGCGAAACAATCTTCCAGCCCAAGACAACATGAAAGATCCACTGGAAGGGTCTGTTATGGGGTTAGAAAGGACCAAGCAAGAGCAAACCAACTCCAGCCACGTAGGAACAGACCATGGGGTACCTGGGTCTCTGGGAGTGCCTGAGTCTGTGGCAGCGGTGGTGATTTCCAGATCTCTCAGCCCAGAAATTGCCAAAGACAACTTGTAAGGTCAGTAGGAAAACTGCCACACCAGAGTGAGAGCAGAGCCCAGTCCATCACAGGCTTCAGTGCTGACCCAGCCCCAGGAGATCAGATGCAACTTGGGGAGCCACTTGGTAGCTGCTTCCAGAGAATTCAGCTCACCAATTGCAAGGGGGTCAGGGGAGACTGTAGAGGTCTCTGTGTTAGCCCTGAGGCAGGACTCTGCAGCATGGTCCATGCTCAGATCCAAGTTGATGTCTGAACTCCAGTCTCCTCATGGTTCCAGGTCAGAGGGAAGTACTTGCTTCATCCACAGATCAGAGCACAGGCCAGGAGAGCAGGTTCTCATAAGACCTTGGAAGAACTGAGGTTCCTGGGGGGAGGGGGGGTGTTCTGAAAACAACTGTAAAAACCATAAAAGCTTGTATATCCTCCACCCTGGAAACAAAGCCCCACCTTAAAAAAGAGTTAAAATTAAATCATAGGCTGGAGAAATGAGCACATAACAGAAGAAAAAATATGAACATAAACAATTACTTTGGCCCCATGGAGGATCAAAATATACACTCAGAAGATAGCAAAGCTTCTGTATCCAAAGTCTCCAAGAAAATTATAAATTGGTCTCAGGCTATGAAAGAGCTCAAAAAAGGTTTTGAAAATCAAGTAAGGAAGGTAGAGGAAAAATTGGGAAGAGAGATGAGATTGATGTGGGAAAATCATGAAAAAGTTAGCAGTTTGGTGAAGGAATTACCAAAAAATACTAAAGAAAATAACATTTTAAAAACCAATTTGGGTCAAATAGAAATAGCAATCCAAAAGATCAAAGAGGAGAAAAATGCCTTAAAAAGCAGATGGAAAAGGAAATACAAAAGCTCTCTAAAAACATAATTCCTTCAAATGTAGACTGGAACTAAGGGAAGTTGATGATTTTGTGAGGAAATCAAGAAACAATAAAACAAAACCAAAAGAATGAAAAACTAGAAGAAAATTTGAAATATGTGACTGGAAAAAACTGACCTGGAAAACAGATCCAGAAGAGATAATTTAAAAATTGTTGGTCTACCTAAATGTCATAACCAACAAATAAATAAATAAATAAATGACCTAGACTTAGCAGCTTCTACATTAAGGACTTGGAGGGCTTGGAATATGATATTCTGGAATGCAAAAGAGCTTGGATTAAAACTGAGAATCAGCTACCCAGGAAAACTGAACATCTTTTTTGGGGGGAAAAGATGGACATTCCATGAAATAGGGGACTTTCAAATTTTGCTGATGAAATAGTCTATTTGAGCATTTCTCAAAGGATGCTTTAAAATGAATTCTTTATGTCAGTCCATCAGTCAATCTTTTGTTGTTGAGTCATTTTTCAGTCATGTCCAACTCTTCTTGGGGTTTTCTTGGCAGAGATTCTGGAATGGCTTGCCATTTCCTTCTCCAGCTCATTTTACAGGTGAAGAAAGTGAGACAAACAAGGTGAAGTGACTTACACAGAGTCACACAGCTAATAAGTGTCTGAGGCCAGATTTAAATTCAGGAAGAGGAGAGTTTTTGATTCTAGACCCAACTCTCCATCTACCATGTCTCCTTAACTGCCTAATAGTCAGTCAACAATCATTCATTAAATATTTAACAATAGCTAAAATTTATATGAGTAACTCTGCTAAGCACTTTGCAAATGTCTTGTTATTTGATCCTCACAAGAACCCAGGTAGATGTTATTATTATCCTCATTTTTCAGTTGAGGAAACTAAACAGAAACTAAGTAAATTGCCCCAAATCAATGAATCAAGTATTGAGCTATGCTCTTGTTATACAAAGAAGGACAAAAACAGTCTACATTCTGCTGGAGAAGACAACATGAAAATAATTAGGTGCATAGAAAAGATATGCAAAATAGATTGAAGGTAGTCTCAAAGGGAAGGTTACTAGCAGCTGTTGAGAGTAGGAAATGCTTCCTGCACTGGGACTTGAGGTGAATTTTTTTTTAAATCAGGAAAACCTATGATCCAGTCTCACCTTTGACATATACTAGATGCATTAGACAAGTCATTAATCATCTCAGTGCCCTATACAACTTACTTAGATTAAAAACTGCAAAGAAGGTGCCACTCTGCATTGACTGAATTATTCTCCCAAAGCTTCCTATGTTCAGAAAATCATAGCTTCAAAGAAAAAAATCCTTCTTTGATGAAATTTAGGAATTATATTTCTTAGAAGATTTGAAACAATTCATCTCAAAATCCATTTGGTCAGGTGTTTATTTGATGACAACTTATTCCTTCCCCAAGCTAAAATTTGGTGCAGTAGATATAGCACTGGCCTTGGAATAGGGAGAATAGAAATTCAAATCCAGCCTCTGTCACTACTAGCTGTGTAATCTTGATCAACTTATTTTACCCTGATTGCCTTGCAAGCAAGCTCATCTCCAATTGTCCTGATTCATGTTTGCCACTGGATCCAGATGGCTCTGGAGGAGAAAGTGAGACTGGTGATTTAGCACAGCCCCCCTCACTCAAATTCAGTTCATGTGCTTGACATGGCATCACTTCCCTGATGTGCCAATTCTTATTTTGAAATAATCATCTATTTCCTTTGAGTTTTTTAAATTGTTAAAATATAGCTTTGTATTGTATTTATTATTGTTATTATTATTAATTTATTTTGTACTTTTCATGACCTCTCCATTTTTATTTGTAACATTACTGATTTGTGTTTTATATTCCATTTTTAAATTAAGCTTGTTAATACTTTGTCAATTTTATTGATCTTTCAGGGGGGAAAAAACCTCTTGGCTTTATCAATTCAGTTGTTTTTCATTTTTTTTACTATTTATTCTGTGCTTAATTTTATCATTTATCTCTTTTTACTCTCCTTTAGAATATTGCTTTTTCCCCCTAGTGCCATTAGTTACAAGTCTAATTAATTTTACAATTTCTTTGACTACATTCCATAGACAGTAGGGAATTTTGCCATTTTCTTTGTCATTTAAATATTCTGTAATTCTTTTTTTTCTATTTTCTTTTTTTAATCATGTAAGTGTCTCAGAATAGAATGCTGGATTGGGAGTCAGGAAGACTGAATTCAAATCCCACTTCATATATGAATTGATAGAATTTTTTTTTTTTTAGTTTTTGTGTCTGAGGCCATATTTGAACTCAGATACTCCTGACTCCAGAGCCGATGCTCTATCTACTGCGCCACCTAGCCGCCCTAGGAATTTTCTAATTAAAGAAATGTTTAAATCAATCAAATAACATCTCTAGCTATCATCTCTGTTCTTTCTTTAAAAAGTTATTCATTTTTCCAACTACATGTAAAGATAGTTTTCAGTAATCATATTTTTGGTAAGGTCTTGAGTTCTATATTTTTCTCCCTCCCTCTCTTCCCTCCCCCTCCCCTAGACAGAGAGTACTAATATAGGTTATACATGTATAACTATGTTAAACATATTTCCAAATCAATCATACTGTCATCACTGTTCTTTAGACTAATCATTGTTTGATAGATTGTCTTCAATTTCCATATTGTTTTATATTTTTCACTCTTGTCAATATAATTTAATTTTGTTTGTTGTATCACCAATCTAAAAATTTTCCTTTCTGAATTTATCTAGGTCTTTTATCTGACCTAATATGTTATCAAATTTTATGAACACTGCATATGTATTCAAAAAGAACATCTATCTCCTTCTTCCATTTTGTTCTTTCCAAATGTCTCTCAATTCCAAGTTCTTATCTGTGATTTATTCATTCTTCATCTTTTAATTTAAATAATCCGACTTAGTCAATAGTGTTGTTCTTCTTTAATTGCATTTTTACCTATTTCTTCTTCTGTCACTATTCATCTCGCCTTTAATTAATTAGCTATTGAAATGCTTGGTGTATATATATGTAAATTGAGAAATGTAATACATTCGCCACTTTTCTTTTCATCATTATATGGTGTATTTGTCTGAGACTCTCAGTATTTTAAAGTTAAAATTTTATTATATATCATTACTGCCAGTCCCATTTTTAAAAACTTGCAATTCCATGATATATTTTAGACCTGCTTCTTTATTTTATCTTTCTACTTTGAATTTCCTATATCATAGTAATTTCATCCTTAATCTATTCCATAATATTTTTTATTTTACTGAGCACACTCACATACTTCATATTTATGCTTATAAACCATAATTTTGATCTCTATTCAAGTATTTTCTTCTTGCTATTTTCTTCTTGATGTTTCTTGGAGGAAGTGAAATTTATTTACATTTAATTTTAGTTATTGAAACTAAGTAATGAAGTAAGTTTTTATTTCTGCTTGTGATACTATTAACTTGTATTTACCTGGATTAATCCCCTTCTAAAAATAGCAAATAATATTTTATTTCTCTAATAACTAGCTACTCTCCTCTCCTTCAGTTCTTTGTTATTTTTGGCTGCTTATCATGTATATTAAATATCTTCTGGTTAGTAAATGTGATATATTTTATTATTATTTACATTGTGTTTAAATCATAATTCAAATTTTAACCCAAACTCTAATTTGACTGTTTCTTGTATAATCAGGAAAAAGTATATACATTTCATACATAAAGATTAGGGATATAATTATATGTGCTTGTATGTGGTATGCATGTATACTTGTGATAAAATTTTAACTATAATTGGTAACAAACTATTATTTTTGTTTAAAATTTTATTTGGTCAGCTTGGAATTATTTTTCTCTTACTGCTTATAGGAATTTCTTTATGGATTTTCATGTATTCTTCAAAGTTTTTTGTTGTTGAAGTAAATTCTTATCTTTTTAAAGAATATAATGTGATGATGATGGTCCAATACTATTTTAAAAACTTCTATATATTTCTATATATTATATATATACAAATATACTTATGATATATTTGTTTAACTTTGAATTTGGGGGTAATTTTGAAAAGTGTAATACTAATTGGTATTTTTAAAATATAATTTTACTTTTTTTCTGATCTTGGAATTGTATATTTTAACAGTTATATATCTTGGTGAATCTTGGTTTGGATTTTTCAGTGTTGGAGTCCTGTGTATTTTTCCACATTCGATTTTTTTCCCTTGGATTTTGTCTTGTTGGAAAGATTTCTTCTATTTTTCTCCAATACCTCTTTTTTCTTTTTCAGTCTATTCTTTATCCAAAGTCATATGATGTTTGTGTTTATTGATTTGTTTTCCAAATTTATCATTTTGTCCTACATAAATGTTAACTGTTTTTCTAGTCATATTCAGGACCTGTTTACTTTTTGATGTTCATTTATCTCTAATTATTCTTATGTTTGACAAAAATAATTTATTTTGTCTTTCTGTTGTTTTTTAAATTTTTAAGCATTTGTGTCTTCCTCCCAAATGCCCCAGTAAAACATTTTACCTCAAAACAAAGGCACATAACAAAAAATTCTTACAACAAATATACATAGTTCAGCAAAACAGTCCCACATTGCTCACATCAAAATATTTATGATTCATTTTTCATTTTAAGTTCATCACTTCTCTAAAAGGAGGTAGGTGGCATGATTCATTTTTAAAGTGCTCTACTCATGGTTCATCATTGCATTAATCAGAATTCTAAAGATTTTTAAAGTTACTGGAAATCAGGAAATCATCAACTATCACTCTTTTCTTCTTGCTCTGATTGCTCTCTTAACTGAAAGCTTTGTCTCTACATTGTCAGTCCTGAAGGTCAAGCAGTTGCTCACTCATAAAAGTTTATTTGTTTAGCCCCAAGCAAACTTTTTTTTCCACCCTCCTCTGTGAAAGTCTTCAAATCTTCAGTATTCTGATAAGGGTTGTATCTCCTATACTCCTTCAGATTCTTTTCTCCCACCCATGAAATCCAGTTTCCATTTTATTTTATTTCATTTTATTTTTAATTAATTAATTTTTCTGTTTCCATTTTTTAAAAGAATCACTTCATTGTATCTGACAACATGAAGCATGAAGAGGCATTCTTTGAGTCATATCACTTAGACTTCTAGGAGAGAGATCAGTCTTTTATTTGGGGCATAGAAAGTAGGTACTTGACCATGTCAGAAGTATAAATAGGCAATCAATGAAAGGTCACTGGAAAATTTTCTCTCCTCCATATTGATTGAGATTTTCTACCTTGTTTTTTTTTGTAAAATATTTGTTGTATTTCTAGTAAATTTCCTAAGTATTTCTTAAGACCCTAAAACCTCATATATGTCCCTTTAGAGTTTCATTTTCATTTGCCTGGATTACTCCAATAGTAACATAATTTTTTTTATTATTTCTTAATAACTTGACAGTCCTATCCAATTTCCTTCTCTTGCTTGTTCTCAACATTATCTCTAAATTCTACTACTTTCTCCTTTTCACATTAATTTTTATTTAGCAAATTTATTTTATTTGCTTAGGTTTTTTTTCCTCTTTGATTTCTCATTTTTACCTCCTTATTCTTTAATCTGCTTATTAAATCTCTTTGTTCAGAAGCAGGAAGGCAAAAGAAGAATTTTGAACTGAAAACTGTTCTTCAAATTTTCCTCAATTTCTCCTGAATATATTTTCAAATGTCTTTATACATCCACATTCCTCTGAACCATATTTACATTTTCATTTTCAATTTTTCTTTTTATATTTATTATAAAATTTAATGTCATTAGTCATTTCTTCCATCCTGTAGATGCCTCAACTTCTCCTTCTGAAAAATTCTTGCATTATAGAATTTCTTGTTACAATGATATTCTTTTTTTTCAATTAGGGATAGAGGTATTTGAAAGGTCAGACATAGCAAATGTAACATTAGTGTCACTTTGGTGAATTTAGCTGCTGATTCAAGGTAAAGCACCAGGAGAAAGTTGGGTTTTTTTTATTTATTTAAGACAATGGGATTAAGTAACTTGCCCAGGGTCACACAGCTAGGCAATTATTAAGTGTCTGAGGTCAAATTTGAGCTCAGGTCCTCTTGCCTCCAGGGCCAGTACTCTATCCACTGCATCACCTAGCTGTACCCCAGAAGAAAGTTTTGATTTGACACAGAGGTGTAAGTGGACCCTCAAACTTCTTATGATCTGATTGTCAGTGTGAAGTGGAAGATGATAGGAAACTTTATGCAGGGGCTGGGAAAATAGCATGATTTACATCTTTACTGTGGGATTGGTTTAATTAGGATATTTCAGAAGTCCAGTGGAGAAGAAAAAGGGCTCACCATATAATTTTAGATCCTAGTGTTGTGACTTTCAGCAGTTTGTGGTAAAGAGGAGTTGGGAAAGGGTAGGGAAACTTTGAGCACCTACACAGCCCTAGGTTTTTCTGATAAGGTACTCTCCTGATTATCTTACCTGTCTCTGTCCTGGGTCTTCTCTTCTGTCTCTACACTCTTCTCTTTTGCTGATCTCTTCAGTTCAGAGTTTAATTATCACCTTTGTCCATATATACTAAATTTATAGGGTCAGCCTTCACCTCTCTTTGGAGGTCTGATCCTGGAAAACCAGTTGTCTGCTGGGTATCTTGAACTGATTGTCTCAAAGGCATCTTTAAGGTCACTATATCCAAAACAGCAGTCATTGTCTGTCGTTCCCCCCCTCTCTCCCTCCCACCCCCACTCCCCTAAAAAAGTGTCCCTCTTTATAACTTCACTATTCTTGGGAAATGACCACCATTTTTCCACCAATTAGGCTTGCAACTATGGAGTTATCCTCACATTTTCATTCTTTCCTCACTTTTCCAATATATAATTACATACTGACAGTTCTTAAGCCACACCATCTCTCATATCTGTCCCTTGTCTCATATCTGCCTCATCTTCACATGTCTGTATTATTCCAATTGTCGCCTAGCTGGACTCCTTGATGTCAGAGGATCTCTTCTCTCCAATCCAACATCTACCTGTGAGAGAATGATTCCTTGGATTTTTGTCAGGTCCAGGGTGGATAGGGGAGGGGATGCTGCTCTGCTGAGGCATAGCCCCAGGGTCAGAAGGAATGCCTACTGCTTTCAGGGTACTAATCATCACTTTGGGACTTTGATCAGGGTCTGGACTCCTGCCAGTCAGGCTCAGAAAGTCATTGAGCTCAAACTGGGTGTAGGATTTGGAGAGCTAGAGGGAAGACTCAGATTCCAGGGGGAAGACCTCAAGTGGGGAATTTGTATGTGAATAGAGAATACACCTAAGACGGTTCCTGGTCTGAGACATCTTGAAGACTACTGTACTTGTGAATACAGGATCTGAATTCAAATACTACCTCGATCACTTACTACCTGTGTGACCTTAGGGAAATAACTTACTGATCTTAGATTTCTTTTTTTATAAGAAAGGATTGGATTACATGATCTCTAAATTCCCTTCCAATTCTAGATCTATTGTCCTATCACATGAAAGGTTATGAATTGCAAGAAAGCCTCAACAGCTACTTGTTAGTGGCATAATTTTATTTATTCATTTTTAATTTCTTTGATTTCAAATTCAATTTATTCTGAAATGTCCTCTCTGGGATATCTGCTTTCCCAAATTTTCCCTCTCCACTTTCCCAGTTTTCTCTAACTAGAATTGGCAGGTTGGTGCTTAAAATGGTTCTTCCTTTTTAATATGAATATTGATTTGGTACATTCCAGTAAATTTTTAAACGATATGTTTATATTACTATCTCTAAAATTATTTTTAAATCTTTTTATCATTTGATCTTTAATCTAAACAGTCATTTTAGAATTCCATATAGACCTGTATCTTTTGACCATATACCCTTTTAAATTTTTTAATTGCATTATGTTTAAGTTTAATGTTTAAAACTTCATCTCTTTTGAATTTATTTATAACTTCATTGCTCTATAACATAAGTTGATATGAATGTTTCATTTGTATTTGAAAAAAAGCATTCCTTATTTTTCCAGTTGTTTTCTTAACATAGTTCTCATAATCTAGCTTCTTTAGCATATACCAGCAACTTCATTATTTATCTTAATTAATATTTGATTTATATTTTGTTGGTAGAGCATAAATTATTCTACAATATCATTGTTTTTTCTAATATTTTTGCAACTCAGTTAATTTAATTTATATGTTTAGTTGCTGCACCATTAAATTTATAGATATTTGATATTGATATTCTCTCATTTTTATGGTATCTTTCAGCATAATATACTTCTTTTATTTCTCTCAATGATTTTGAATTTGAATATATAGCATTGTATGATAGCATCATTCTAGATCCAGATTTTCTGGAGTCAGCTGATAGCCTAGTAAATTGTATTCTAGCCTCTTATTTTAAAATCATATTTAAATCTCAGAATTGGATTAAAACCTCTCTTCTAGGGCCATATTTTATGAAAGATGCTACCACATTTCACCACATTTCAAGTCTGGATTCTATCTCTAGGTCTCTCCTCCTTATCTACTCCATTGTTCTTCATCAAGTGCTCTTCCTCACCCTCCCCTTCCAAGGCTCCTTTTATATGATACCTTCTTCCATTAGAATATGTTCTTCCTAGGTTGGAATTGTGTGATTTCTTGTATTTTGATTCCCAGTGATTAGTACAGTGCCTGCCAATTGTTTCCATTGAAATTGTCTTAGGAAAATCCTGAAGATCACCTGGCAGAATAAGATACTAGTCCCTGAAGTCCTTTCTTGAGCTAAACTGCCAAGCATTCAAATATTACAACAGAGAGTGCAACCACAATGAACTGGTCATGTTGTTCAAATGCCAAACGTATGCTTACCAAAAAGACTATTTTTTAAATTTTATTTTCTTTTTTAAATTAATATTTTATTTGTTTTCTAATTATATACAATAATAGTTTCTACCCATCATTTTCTATAAGGTTTTGAATTTTACAATCTTTCCTCTACCCTCCCTTCCCTCCCCCATCTCCCACAGAAGGCAATCTGTCAATCTTTACATTGTTTCCATATACATTGATTGAAGTTGAATGTGTTGGGAGAGAAATCATAGACTTGAGGAGGAAATAAAATATTAGAGATAGCACAGTTATGTGTAGTACACAAGACACTTTTTTTATAAAAAAAAAATTAACGGTGGGGCGGCTAGTGGCACAGTGGATAGAGCACCGGCCTTGGAGTCAGGAGTATCTGGGTTCAAATCCGACCTCAGACACTTAATAATTACCTAGCCATGTGGCCTTGGGCAAGACATTTAACCCCATTGCCTTGCAAAACCTAAAAATAAAATTGAAGGTAATAAACTTCAGTCTTTGTTTAAACTCCCTTTGTTTAAATTGTCCCTGATTATTGCATTGATGGAATGAGTAAGTCCAATAAGATTGATCATCACCCCCCATGTTGCCAATAGGTTGTACAGTGTTCTTCTGGTTCTGTTCATCTCGCTCATCATCAATCCATGCAAGTCTTTCCAGGCTTCTCTGAATTCCCATTCCTCTTGGTTTCTAATAGAACAATAGTGTTACATAATTTATTCAACCATTCACCAACTGATGGACATTCACTTGATTTCCAATTCTTTGCCACCACAATAAGGCTGTGAATATTTTCTGTACAAATGATTTTTACCCTTTTTCATTATCTCTTCAGGGTATAGACCCAGTTGTGGTATTGCTGGATCAAAGGGTATGCACATTTTTATTGCCCTTTAGGCATAATTCCAGATTGTTCTCCAGAAAGGCTGGATGAGTTCGCAGCTCCACCAACAATGTATTAGTGTCCCAGATTTCCCACATCCCTTCCAACATTCAACATTGTCTTTTCTGATCATATTGGTCAATCTGATAGGTGTGAGATACTGCTTTAATTTGCATTTCTCTAATCAGTAATGATATAAAACAATTTTTTGTATGATTATGGATAGCTTTGATTTCCTCATCTGTAAATTGCCTTTGCATATCCTTTGACCATTAGTCAATTGGGGAATGGCTTGTTTCCAAAAAGACTATTTTATGGAGAATTCACACAGGATAGGTGCTCACAAGGGGGGTCAGAAGAAATGACACAGGAATACCCTGAAGGTCTCTTTTAAGAGCTTTAACTTGATTGTGCAGTATGGGAGACACTGGCACAGGACCATCCAGCATGACTTGCCCTCGTCAGAGAGGGTATTGTGCTCTATGAGGAAGGCAGAATGGAAGCAACTCAAAGGAAATGTGAAATCTGTAAGTTTAAAGTAACCAGCCTAAATGTTCACACAGACAATTTGTGCCTGACTTGTGGTATAGCATTTCAAGTTCTATTGGTCTGTTCAGTCACAGTTACACACTCTGTAACTCATCTCTAACATAGTGCTATCATTTTGGTTATCTTCACTAATGAAGGAAAAGAACCAACAAACCAATCAACCAAGAACAGTGTCTAATGCATTTTAAATACTTAATATTCTATCTGTGTATCTATCTCTCTGTCTCTATCCATCCATCCATCTGTCCATTTGTCCATCTATCCATCCGTCTATCCATCTATCTATCTCTATAATTTCCATTCAAGTTTATAAAAAGGTTTGTCTCCTTTTATTTTTCTTAAATTGTTTATTCAGAAAGGAATACAATCTTCCTAATTTCACGAATACTAATACTTTAACAACCAACACATTTATACTTTCATATAACATTAAACATAATTTCTTCCCAGCTTCTCTCAGCTCTATATGTGTGGGAATTTTTGTTTATTTGGTTTGACTTCCCTACCATCTACCCTTGTGAGATAGGAAAAACCATTCCAGAATGGTTTCATTTGTCTATTTCATTTTTTGTGTACTGATTTATTTGTAGTCCTTTGTTGCTCCAGAATCAACATTTTCCTTTGCTTTTTCTCTTTCATTCATCCATCATCCATTCTTTTAAAAAGCAATTTTAAAGTGCAATCTATATACAAAGCACGTTTGGGATGATATGGATATAAAGATGTTTTCAAAACATTTATCTAATTGGATAGGTTTTTTTAAAACTAGTTGATCTTTTCTCCAGCAAAAAAAAAAAAATCTTTTTTTTTCCCAGAAAATCTATTGTTTTATTTATTTCTCTGTGGAAAAATATCCAAGCTGTTGAGTTTAATCATTTTTCTTGCATCTTCTTCATTTAATCCAATTATAATTTTGCTAATTTGTTTCTCCCTTTATTTGTCAGTTTATTTATTATTAATGTTGATGGGTCTTATAATAATTCCAGTTTAGTTTCTGAGGCTACTCTCATTATTGATTCATTATATTATTCCTTCTGCCATTTCAGCTTCACTTTATTTTAATCCATAATAATTATTTATCATGTTGTAAATTTTGTTTGCTCATTTCTTTGCTTATTGCTTTTATGAAAACCAATTTTCTTTTGAGGATTTCATGTAGTCTCTTCGTCTGGTTTATCATCTATATCATTCCTCCTAATTATGGAGCTCTGTCAGGGACTCTTCTTTTTCTATATTCTCTCACTTGGTGATCTCATCAACTTTCATGGATTTAAGCATCATTTCTATGTAGGTGACACCTAGATCTATATATCTACCCCTAGTTTTTATTTTGAACTATATTCCCACCCCCATGAATTGACATTTCACACTGGATAACCAATAAATATCTCAAATTTAATGCATCTAAAATAGAACTCATTATCTTTTCCATAAAACTATAGCCCTTCAAAACTTTGCTATTTCTATTGAAGGTAAAACCATCTTCTAGTCATCTAGGCTCACAAACCTTGCTATTATCCTTAACTCTTTGCTGTTTCTCATTGCACATAATCAATCAGTTGCCAAGTGTTGTCTCTATCTCCACAATGTCTTTCATCTGGCCTCTTCTCTTTATTAACATAACCACTACCCTAATTTGGGCCTTATCTTCCCTCTTATTGCAACAGACTGTTAATTGTTCTCCTTACCTCTAGTCTAGCCCTACTCCAATTAATCCTCCATGCATCTGCTAAAGTGATTTTCCTGAAGAGTAAAATCAACTATATATTTACCCTCTTAGTCAACTCTGATGACTCCTTATTGCCTCTAGGATCAAAATAAACTCTTCATGTTGGTCTTTAAAGACCTTTACAACCTACCCCCAAACAATCCTTTTCATCCTGATTGCACATTACTCGTTTTATTCACATACAACACTCCACCTCCCATTTTCATACCTCTATTTTGAATGTCTCTCATGACTGGAATATATTCCCTCCTCAACCCTACAGGCATTGTTTCCTTCAAAATACTGTTCAAAAATCATATTCTACATGTCTTTCCCAACTCCACCAGTTACTAATGCCCTCTCTCACAAAGATCCCCTTTGTCTGTAGTGACTGGAGATCTGGCCTTGGAACTAGGAAGACCAAGTAGCAAGTCCCTGCTCTGACATATGTTGGCAATAGGACCTGGGTAAGTCACTTAATCTCTTAGTGAAGTTATAGCTCTCTGATCCTAGATATTGCAAAGCAAGTACTAATATGCATTGGTAAAGGATGCCAAGTAGGAGCTCTCTATGTCAACTAAATTGCCAGTTAACCTAAAATACATTCATCTATACACTCATGCATATATATATATATATATATATATATATATACATATATATATATAAATTTTTTAAAAAAAATTTTTAAAAATTCTATTTTAAGGGGGTTACTGAAGCAGGCAATTCTTTTGCAACCACTTCCATCTTCCCTTGTGCTGATTCACTTTATAAAAAGAATTTGTTTCAGTGTCACACACTATTCAGTGGTGCCCTGAAAATTAGTCCTATCTTAGATGCCACAAATGCAACATGTGTAGAAGAAATTGTGACCCTTGACTGGCTAAGGGCCAAGGCTAAAAGGACTTATTTGAGTTAGAGATAGACCTCAAGAGAATCTTCAGGGAGGTAGTTGAGAAAGACTTTTAAATGGTAGACCAGAACCCTCAAAACTGTGATCATATATTGGATTCTATTTCTTGATGCCCCAAGACTTGTAATTCTAGATACTGTTGAAAGGAGATATCATTGCCTCTTTTCTGCTATAAGCTGAGATCTTTTCCTGTTTTAGGCTGATGATCTCATTTACTCTTGTGTATTCTTTGGTATATTCTAATCTGTAGAACTTGGACTTCTGATTCCTTTTGGCTAGGATAAATGCAATAGTATAAACTAAGGACTACCTTTCCAATTAAAATCTAGTAGGGAAGTGATTTTGTTCTGAAGCTACCATACCCCTAGACTAGAGATATTTGAGGGGTAGAATGTTTTTAGTCTAGGTAATACGTGGAGGAGAGATCACCCAACCTCTGCAGTCCTGGTCCTTTCTTAACTTTCCGACCACCGAGGCTGCTGGCATTACTAACCTGGCCTTTCTCCTGTTCCTCACAAAGAAGTTAGTTCTCTTGGACACAGAGTAGCCAGATTGAATCCCATCTATCCATGACACCTGTGAACCACATCTATGCACTTAGACAACCTACATATACATATAATATAGGAAGACTTTAAATGGTGTTCTCAACTACTGCAATTAAAATAGGATTCTATTTACAAATATTTTATTTTTATACAAGCTTTTCTAGGAATACATAATTGCATAAAGTGACATCTATAAATACTGTGCAATTTATCTAGGAGGTATTTCTGTAAATAATATCAGGTTTCTTATCTCTTTGAATTTATTCTCTGATGTTGGGGTACTGGTCCTATAATAATGATGAGATTCCAAGTGGCTTCTTTCTGGAAAGAATTCAGAATTCTTGAGAGGAATGGGGCAAATGAAATGGAGGAAGATGTGCACAGTCTGCTTGAACCACAAAGGATAGGCTCCCCTTTTTGACACAGATCCTAAGGCTCTCAGACAAAGAGGAACACTTCTAATGTATAAGATTCTAATATACATTGCTCTGTGATCACTCAAGGTCCTTTAAGACCTAGAGAATTATAACCTAGGGACAAAGCTGATCAAGGCACCCTAAGTTATCTAAGTCAAAAGGCTTCCAACCATGGGAGATTCACTTTGCAATAAGAGCTTGCTTGGAGTTATTTTATTAATTTGCTCAATTTAGATGGCCATTAACTGTGCTAGGTAGATATTATTGTCTGGGTTTGAAAATGATGCCACTTGTGACCATTACTATGAGTCACTGTAATTTGTGGCAGGGATTAGCTACTATAATTTCTCACCCTCCCAGTATAGGATAGGCTCAGGCCTCTCTTCTTTCCTTTCTCTAACAGGGTTTGGCTTTCCCTAAGAGAATACAAAGCTGTTCCTAGGACTTATTTAGGTCCAGTTCCCTTGACACAACTTATTTCCCCTGCCAAAACTGAGTAGGTATAAGACTCTCTTCCTTCTCTCCTGTGCCAGATATTAGCTTTCCTCAAAGGAATCAAGAGGGGCAGTTAAGTGGCCCAGTGGAAGAGTTCCAGACCTGGCATCAGAAAGACTCATATCAGGAATTCAAATCTGGCATCAGATACTTCCTAGCCATGTGACCCTGGGCAAGTCATTTAACCCTATTTCCTCATCTCTAAAATGATCTGGAGAAGAAAATGGCAAATGACTCAACATCTTTGCCAAGAAACTCCATATGGGGTCATGAAGAGTCAGACATGATTAAAAACATCAATGACAACAACATATCTGCCATCTGCCAAGATGGCAGATTAGAGGCAACTCAACTGAACTCTCTTAACATTTCCCTCCAAACAACTTTAAAATATCTCAAATTAAATTTTGGAGTAACAGAGTCAACAAAGGCCCACCTGAGTGAAGGAACTTCATCCTCCCAGAGGCAGCCCCAAGGTGCCTGAGAGCTGTAGCTCATGGCAGCAGGGGCAGTTTCCTGACCTACACCCCAGAGAGCACTGGGCAAATTTTTCTGACCTAAGAAAACAGACTGGCAGGAGATATTTGTAGAACTAGAGTGAAACTTGTCTGGAGTTCATACATGAGATGGCAGCAACTGGCAGTAGCAGCTGTGTTAGCTTGGGAGAGATGGTAAGGAGATCAGCCAGCTGGTCAGAAAGAGATTACTAGGGACTCTTTGCTGGCACTGGAGACAGTTGGTGCTGATTGGCAGCACTATTGCCCAGACATAGTTCTGTGTCACAATTCCAGGGTAGATAGGGACACTTGGGTTCAGTCACAAAGGAAGACAAGGGAACCCTGATCACAGTTTCAGGGCAAAGAGAAAGCTATTGCTTGTGGCTGCAAGGGACCAGAAGCACTTTCTGGGTAAAGACCATGGTGCATACCAGCAAAGCTATGAGCATATCTCTCCCAGAACTTTGGAATCACCCAAAACTTGCAGACCTTTAGAACTAGCTCTAAGCATGAAAAAGCCTGAAGCTTTGGTCTGTGACTCCCCATCCCTGGGTGAGCAGAGTCCAACTTTAACTGAAAGTTCAAGATTAAGAAACAGACTTTTCTTTTCCTTCAGTGAATTTTGTACATAGGCAAGAATTTTTGAAATAGACTGGGAAAATGAGCAAACCACAACAAAAAAAGAATTTGATGATTAAAAGCTACTACAGTGGCAGAGAAGACCAAGACATAAACACAGAAAAAGATGCCTGCAAATGCTCAAAGACAAATGGTAATTGGATACTAGTCCAACAAAAATTTCTAGATGAGTGATAAAAGAAAAACTGGAAAAAGAAATGAGAACAAAGCAAGAAAATTATGAAAAGAGAATTAATAGTTTAGTAAAAGAGGCAACCCCCCCCCAAGGAAGTAATACCTTAAAAGACAAATTTTGTGGGAGCCAAGATAGTGACAGAAGAGCCTCTCCTAGGTGTTCTCTCCATAACATTTCAAAAATCATAAAATTATGACTCTAAATTTTCTAGGGGGATTCAGTGAGGCAATTCTCCAGGCCAAGGTAACCTGGAAAATAGTGGAAAGGCTCTGCTCCACCAGGTTAGAGGGGAAGCCTGCCAGAGTGAGGTAACTTCAGCCTCCTGGAGGTAGCCCCAGAGCACCTGGGAGCTGTGGCTCCCAGCAGCGGGAGAAGTTTCCTGATCTACACCCTGGGTAGCACCAGGCACAACTTGGAAGATCAACAGGGAGACCTCTGCCAGAGTGAGCACATGAAGCCCAGTCCTCAGGGCACTCAGCAAGCAGCCAAGATCCAGGAAATGGAAGCAGGCAGAGCCAGTAAGCAGGAGCCCCCAGGCAACTGAGCCTTGAGTGCTCAGCCTACCAAAGCTAGCGGAGTGGATAGAGACTTCCAAGGTCTGTCCTTTGTACCTGGAACAGGACTCTGTGGCTCTGACCACATTCAAATCCTGATCACAGTCTGAGTAAACAGAGAAAATAGATGAACACCATTGAGAAATACATTGTCTATGATCCCAAGAAGGATCAAAATACTCAATCTGAAGATGAGAAGTACAAGCTTCTGCATTCCAAAGACTCCAAGAAAAAAAATGAAATTAGGCTCAGGCTATGACAGAGCTCAAAAAAGATTTTGAAAATCAAGGGAGATAAAAGAAAAATTCAGAAAAGAAATGAGAGAGATACAGGAAAAACATGAAAAAGAAGCCAGTAGCTTAGTCAAGGAGATCCAAAAAAAAAATGCTGAAGAAAATCACATGTTAAAAACCAGCATAAGTCAAATGGAAAACAGTTCAAAAAGTTATTGAGGAGAAGAATGCTTTAAAAAAGCAGAATTGGCTAAATGGAAAAGGAGATAAGAAAGTTCTCTGAGGAAAAAAAATCCTTCACATTTAGAATAAAGCTAAAGGAAGCTATTGACTTCACGAGAAGTCAAGACAAAATACTTCAACACCAAAAGAATGAAAAATTAGAAGAAAATGTGAAAAATCTCACTGAAAAAAACAACTGATCTGGAAAACAGATTCAGGAAAGATAATTTTAAAATTATTGGGATACCTGAAAGTCATGATCAGAAAAAGAGCCTTGACATCATTTTTTTTTAGATTTTGGCAAGGCAATGGGGTTAAATGGCTTGCCCAAGGCCACACAGCTAGGTAATTATTAAATATCTGAGGCTGAATCTGAACTCAGGTATTCCTGACTCCAGGTCCAGTGCTCTATCCACTGCAACACCTAGCTGCCTCACTTGACATCATTTTTAAATAATTCCTACAGGAAAATTGCCCAGATATCTTAGAAATAGAGGGCAAAATAGAAATTGAGAGAATCCACCAATCTCCCCCGGAAAGAGATCCAAAAAAAACAACCCCTAGGAATATTATAACCAAGTTCCAGAACTCCCAAGTCAAAAGAGAAAATATTACAAGCAGCCAGAAGGACACAACTGAAATATTGTGAAGCTGCAGTCAGGATCACACAGGACTTAGCAGCAACTACATTAAGGACTCTTAGGGCTTAGAATATAATATTCCAGAAGGCAAAAGAGGTCAGAATGCAACCAAGAACCAACTACCCAGCAAAACTCAACATTATCTTTCAGGGGAAAAGGTGAACTTTCAATGAACCAGGGGGAACTTCATTTGTTCCTGTTGAAACAACCAGAGTTGAACAGAAAGTTTGTCTTCAAATACAGGACTCAGGTGAAGCATAGAGAGTAGAAGAGAAGGGTAAAATATGTGGGACTTAATGATAATGAACTGCATATATTCCTGCATCAAAAAATGATACTGCTAATACTCATGAGAAACTTCTCATTTAATAGAGCAGATAGAAGGAGCTTTTATAGATGAAGCACAGGGGAGAGCTGAATTTGAAGATATAATATATTGTAAAAATAGAGTCAATGGCTAAAAGGGAAATGTAATGGGAGTAAGAGAAAGGAGAGGTAGAATAGGCTAAGATATTTCATATAATAAGTTTTTTTTATTATTGCAATGAGCTATTACAATGATGTGGAAAGGGGGAAGGCAAGGGGGAATGAGGGAACCTTTGCTTTCATCAGAGGTGGTTCGTAGAGGAAAGAGCATATATACTGAATGGGGTATAGACATCTAGAGTAAAAAGGAGAGAAAGGGGACAGGGGGAAGGGGGGTATGTGAGTGATGGAGGAGAGGATGGACTGTGGGGGAGAGTGGCCAAATATAATACATTTTCTTTTTTACTTCTTGCAAAGGACTTGGATTGAATGGTCTGTCGAGGATGACAGGGCTGGATGGTTGCTGGGCCTTAGGAGTGGCATGTGGGCTCAGGGCCTCTTGGCCCCAGGGCTGGTGATCAGTCTGCTGTGCCACTCAGCTACCCTATAGCACATTTAAGAAGAGGGAAGAGAAAATATAGTATATGGTAGTGGGGAGGTATGAATGGAGAGAGTTGCAATCAACAATGGCAATGGTTGAAAAATATGGAAGTAGCTTTTCTGATGGACTTAACAAAGAATGTGATCCACCCATGACAGAACTGGTGGTGTTGGAACATAGACTGAAGCACAGTTTTTTAATTTTAATTTTTTTCTCTTTCCTTTACTTTATTGCTCATGAGGGTCTAGATTTTTTGGGGGGAGGGCTATTATGTTTATTCTTAAACAAGAATACTTCAGTAATGTCTAAAAAACATCATTTGTACAAAAATAAAAATATATATAAAATAAAAAATTTTTTAAAATTGTCATAATTGTTTTTAAAAGGCACAAAAATTCATTGAAGAAAATAATTCCTTAAAAATTAGAAATGGGCTAATGGATGAGACATTAAGAGTTAATGTAACATTAAAAAAGAATAAAAAAAAAGAAAAAACTTTAAAATATCTCATCAGAAAATTAACTAAGCTGGAAAATAGATCAAGGACAACACGAAAGCCATGATCAAAGAACAAGCCTAGACATAATATTTCAAGAAATTATCAAGGAAAACTGCCCTGATATCTTAGATCCAGAAGGTAAAATAGATACTGAAAGAATCCGCCAATCACCTCTTTAAAAAGATCCCAAAATGAAAAATCCCAGGAATATTAAAGGCAAATTCCAGAGCTCCTAGGTCAAAGAGAAAGAAACAATTCAAATATTGTGGAGGTGGAGTCAGGATCTCATAAGATTCCATATTAAAGGAGGGAGGGCTTGGAATATAATATTAGAGAAAGCAAAAGAACTAGAATTACAAGCAAGATTAAAGTACCCACCAAAACTGAGCATAATCTTTTGGGGGTGGGGAGGTAATGAATATTTAATGAAATAGAGAATGTTCAAGTTGATGGAAAAAAAAAGAGCTGAATACAAAATGTGATATGCCAACAGAAGATTCAAGAATAAAAAGGTAAACATAAAAGACTAATCATAAGGTCTCAATAAAGTTAATAAAATGGCCTATATATAAAGATACTACAAGTAACTCATAGGAACTTTTATCATTATTCAGGCAATTAAAAGAAGTTTACATGAGGGGTGGCTAGGTGGCGCAGTGGATAGAGCACTGGCCCTGGAGTCAGGAGTACCTGAGTTCAAATCTGGCCTCAGACACTTAATAATTACCTAGCTGTGTGGCCTTGGGTAAGCCACTTAACCCCATTTGCCTTGCAAAAGTTAAAAAAATAAAATAAAAAAAGAAGTTTGCATGAACAAAAGTTAAGGATGTAAGTCAATCATGTTGGAATGATCTCCAAAAAAGATAAAGAAATGAGAGGGATGCACTGGAAAATGGGAGAAGGAAGAGGTAGAGTGGGGAAAATTTCTCACATAAAAGAAGTACACAAGGAAAAACATTTAAACCATATGGAAAAATGGAGGAATGGGCAATGCTTGAACTTCATTCTCAGAGAAATTAGTTAAAAGAGGGGGCAAATTGTAAAATTCAAAATAAATTTTAAAATGATAAGTAGAAACTACTATTGTATATAATTGGAAAACAAAGTATTTCTATAAAAAAGTGGAAAAAGAGAATACACACACTCACACACACACATAAACACACAAACAAACATGCACACTAAGTTGTGTACAGAAATGTAATTTATCCAATAGGGAAATAGGAGGGGAAGAGAATAAGAGAAAGGGAGTTGATTGGGGGGAATAATTAAAAGGGTGAACAGTTTAAGAGAGACAGTGATTAGAAGCAAAGGAGACTTTTTTGAAGAGGGATAGGATAAAAAGAGAAAGAAGAAGAAGAAATAGAAGAAAATAGTATGGAGGAAAATACAAAGTTAATAATCGTAACTGAACATGAATGGGATGAGTTCACCCACAAAATGAAAGCAGAGAGCAGAATGTATTAGAAACCAGAATCACAACAGAATATTGTTTACAAGGGACCACTATGGAATGGAGTTAAAAATCAAGGGCTGGAATAGAATCTTATATGTTTCAACTCGTCTAAAAAAAGACAGGGTAGCAATTATTAACCTGGACAAAGCAAAAGCAAAAATAGACCTAGTTAAAAGGGACAATAAGAGAAATTACAGCTTGCCAAAAAGGTACCATAGATATTGAAGTAATATCAAAAAAATTATAGCAAATTTTCTAACAAACCCCTCATTTCTCAAATATAAACTGTTTATAAAATGGAGTCAAATTTATAAAAATAAGAGCCACTCACCAATTGATAAATGTTCAAAAAGATGTATACGGGCAGATATCAGAAGAAAAAAGTCAAAGCTAGCTATATTCGCATGAAAAAATGTTCTAAATCACTATTGATTGGAGAAATGCAAATCAAAACAACTCTGAGATACCACCTCACACCTATCAGAAATGAAAAAATTCTTGAGGGGATGAGGGAAAATAGGTACATGAATGTAGTTTTGGTGGAATAGTGAACTGGCCCAACCATAATGGAGAGCAGTTTGGAACTATGTCCAAAAGCTATTAAACCATTCATGACTTTTGACTCAGCAATACCATTACTAGGTCTTTATCCAAAAGAGATAAAAAAGGAAAAGATATAAAGATATATATATATATATATATATATATATATATATATATATATATATATGTTTATAGCAACTCTTTTTTGTAATGACATGGAATTGGAATTGGAAACTGAGGGGATGCTCATCACTTGAGGAATAGCTGAACAAGTTATGTCCTGTGTTTGTAATGGAGTACTACCATGCTGTGAGAAATGATGAGGGGATTGGTTCAAAATATGGTAAGACTTTCATGAACTGGTGCAAAGTGAAGTGAGCAGAACTTACTTCCCTCCCACCACCCCCAAAGAAGGCAATTTGCCTGTCTTTACATTGTTTCCATGGTGTACATATTGATCCAAATTGGCTGTGCTGAGAGAGCAATCAACATATGCTTATCTTGATCAAACTTCTTTTCCCTTCATCCAACAAGGAGTAGGCTCAAGTCTTCTTTTCTCCTTTCCTCCAAGAGGAATTAGCAAAATAAAGATGCCCAGGATCTGATTGGTCTGGCTTCTTTGATGCAACTTCCTAATTAAAAAAATCCTCATTACTCCGAGTCTAGCTTTTAAGACTTAATGCATGCCTAAGACCTTGTAAGTCATCATCCCTAATAACTTATTAATCAACTAATCATTTCTCTTTCCATGAGGATTCAAAGAGAGCTGCATCTCCCCAGAACTAATGATTGGTGCTTTTGTATCCTTGTTGAATATCCTACCTGTGCTGGGGTGAGTAAATGTCTCTTTTTTTTTTGTCAACCATTCAGGGACTTACAAGTGATTCATATAACCCCAAAACCAAGTCTGAAGTTAAGTTATTATCTTAGACCTACTTCTTACACTGGATAACAATTACTTCTATACTTTGTGGACAAAAAGATTGCTCTTTGACTTAGGATAGTAACCATGATTTGAAGAAATTGCTCCTGTTTGGACATCCACTCAACTGTCAAATTGACATTCCTAAAATTCAGATGTGACTTTATCACCCTCCCCTCCAATTCAATAAACTCCAAACTTCCCTATTGCCTCCAAAATCAAACATAAAATTCTCTGTCTCTGCAAGCCCTTCATTCCCTAGATACTTCTTACCTTTACAGTCTTCTTACAACTAAATCCCCACCATGTCCTCTGCAATCCATTGATGCAGACCTTTTTGCTACTCCTCACATATCTCTGAACTCAAAAGCAGTTTTACTGGCTGCCCCCATGCCTGGAATCTTCTTCCTACCCATTTTGATCTCCTAGTTTACTAGTTTCTTTGAAGAATCAGATAAAATCCTATATCCTGTAAGAGTCTGTTTCCAGTCTTCCTTAACCATGCCTCCCAGTGAACCACATTTAATAACCTATGTAAATATATCCATATTCCATGGGCAGTTCATATCTTCTATGTGTATCACAGAATTATGATTTTTTATTGTTACATTTTGTTTTGCCACAGCAATCCCTTCCCAATAAGCCACCTATCCTACATTCCCCCTCAAAAAAATTCAGTCAAACCTTAGTGTTTTGCATATAGTAGTTGTTTATCAGAGTTTTTTGATTCCATAGTTATAACATCAATGGAATTCCTTTGAGACTTGGACAAATGTAACTTTCTTCTCTTACAGTTTACCATTATTAGTAGGAAGGAAGGAAGTGTGTTTTAATGTCAGTCATCTGGAACCAACATTAGCCATTGCATTCTAAGTGAATTGTTGTTTTTGTATACTTTCTTGTCGTTATTGTGTGTGCTGTTCTTTTGGTTCTGTTCTATTCACAGCCCAGCTAAGTTAGAGAGACTCATTATGGAAGTCTTTTAGGGGCCACAGTCCAAAGACTGTTTACTAAAGCAAACAAATTTGTAATTTATGTTGGTAGGGATAGTACCTATACCAATAAAATGTGATATAGAGGCATAGGCAATACTAACTATCCTAATTCCCTTTTAAATCTCAGTTATAAAGTCCTATAAGTATAATTTAAGGTCAGTGTGAAAAAATGTTGAGACCCAATGATTTATTAATCACTTACTATATGTGCCAAATTCTAAGTATGCCCTTACACAGAATAAAACAATTCCCTATATTTAAAGAGATTACATTTTATTGTACAAATAGAACAAATACAAATAAACACAGGATAGTTAAACACAAGGTAGCTTTGGGAGGGAGAGGGGGAGAGCAGGAGCACTTGGAATCAGGAAAGACTTAGATGACTTCCAAAGGTTCCTTATGATCCTAACGAAAAATCCCAGGGCAATGGGGACTCTAACACTTACCCTCCTGGTGCTATTTTATGAACCATAGAAGCCAAATGTTGTCACAGAGACTTTAATTTCCTATAACTCTTATTTCAGATAGAATCTCATAGTATAAAGAACCCAGATATACTTTGAGGGCATTTGCTTACTCTATTGGTTCACAGTTCTCACCCAGGAAACCTGAGATAACAGATGGTATACCATTATTAATCTTCAGACAAGTTTCCCCTTATAACACACAGTTTGTGCTATTACAGAACAAAGATTTTAATGTAACTTCTTTTAATTTTGTGCTTGGTGTAAATTTTCTTACTTAAATTTTTTTGTCTCGTACATAATTAAGCTCTAATTAGTGAAGATATTCTCCAAAATTTTGTCTGTAAAATCTAAGAATAAGGGGCTTTTTAAAGTGGTGAAACAGAAGATGGTGAAATAAGAATTTCCAGAGTCCAGTCATCCCCACAATGAATAGATTAAAAATGTCTCCAAAAATAAATAAGTAAATAAAAAAGGAAGGAACTAAAAAGCCTCAAAAAGAATGTTTTTTTGATAAGGAAAGTAAAAAGACAAGGAAATGAATAAGCAGTGGGGGGAAACCCACAAAACTTAATTCAATAAATACCATGAATTAAAAGATTCTTTAAAATAAAATCACCAGAAGGAGACACTGACAAATCAGCTTCAACAACAATCCAAGAAATTAAGATGAGATTTACTCAAGACATGCTGAATTGGATAATAAACATTTAAAGCATGGATTCTTAACCTGGGAGAGAGATCTGACAGTAGATAGAGAAATTCGGTAGTCAGAATGTCTTGAGTTCAAATTTGGCCTCAGATGCTAGCCTGAAGCAAATCCCTTAGCGTCTAACTGCCTCAGTTTCCTAAAATGTAAAATGGAGATAAAAACAGTAACTATCTCATAGAGTTGTTGTGAAGCTCAAGTGATAATATTTAAGTTTTTAAAAGTATGTTTTATTTTGTTAAATATTTTCCAATTACATAAAAATTTTAACATTCGTTTCTTAAAATTTTGCATTCCAAATTTTCTCCCTCCTCTTCCATTCTTCCCCTAGGAATTGAGAAGGAAAGCAATTTAACAGCAAATAAACAGAAGTTTTGCAAAACATTTCTATATTAGTCAAATTGTGAAAGGAAGATACAAACGAAAAAACCCAACAAATTAAGAAAGTAGAAGGTAATATTCTTTGATCTGTATTCATATTATATCCATTGAAATTGTCCAAAGGACTTATAGTGAAAAATGCTATCCACCTCCAGAGAGAAACTGATGGAATCTAAATGTAGATCCAAGCATATAATTTTTTTACTTTATTTTTGTGAGAGTTTTCTTGTTTGTGTCTTCTTTCACAACTTGACTAATATGAAGATTTGTTTTAAAGGATTATAAATATATAACCTATATTAAATTGCTTACTGTATCAGGGAAGGATGTGGGAGATAAAGAATTTGAAAGTCAAAAAATTTTTTTTTAGGTTTTTGCAAGGCAAATGGGGTTAAGTGGCTTGCCCAAGGCCACACGGCTAGATAATTATTAAGTGTCTGAGACCAGATTTTAACCCAGGTACTCCTGACTCCAGGGCTGGTGCTTTATCCACTGCGCCACCTAGCCGGCCTGTCAAAATTTTTTAAATTGAGTGTTAAAAATTTTATATGTAATAAAATATCAGAGTAAATAAAAGGAATTATCTTAGATCATTGTCTTGATCAGAGATGATCATCGTTATTATGCTGTTATTACTGTGTACAATGTTTTCTTAGTTCTGATCATTTTCCTTTACATCAGTTCATTTAAACTTTCCCATGTTTTTCTGAAACTATCCTGCTCTTCACTTCTTATAATCCAATAGTATCGTATGACAATCATATACACTACAACTTATTTATTCAATTCAATTTTCAATTTTTTGACTTATCAAAAAGAGCTACTATAAATGCCTTGATTCAAATTGGTTTCACCTTCACTTTTACTTCTTTGGGATACAGACTTAGGAGGGTCCAAGGTTATACAGAGTTTTAAAGCTCTTTGGGCATAGTTTCAAATTGTGTACCAGAGTGGTTGGACCAGTTCACAATTCCACCAACAGTGTATTAGTGTCCCAATTTTCCCAAAACCTTTCCAGCAGTTGCCATTTTTATGATAGCCAATCTGATAGCTAGATTCTGGTAGATAATATCTAAAGTGCTTAGCACAGTGTTGGCTCATGATTGGCACTTAAGTGATCATTCCCTTCCCTCCTTGGGTTTCACAAACTTCCAAGGGGTCCAAGCATAGATTTTGGGGATCCATGAACTTGGATAGGTAAACAAATTACTTTTTTTTAACTAACTTTGAACTGAAATTTATAATTTCCTTCAATTATTTAAGCATATTATTCTGAGACAGGATCTATAGGTTTTACCAAACTGTCATACTTGCTTTCAAGGGAAGATATCATTCAGTCCAATTAAGAGAAAAGATTGTGCTTTATATGCTAAATTTGAAAACTTTATATACAAAGACAATGGTAACTGAGAAAGACCTCAGTTATAGGAGAGTCTAACCATCATTTCCCAAGAGAGTTTTAAAGAAAATTTCCTAGAAAAAATAATTTTAAAAAAGAGTCCACAGATTAGTGTAGTGAGAGATGCTTTCTATGGAAAATATCAGATTCAACCCTCCTGGACACATTATGTTTAAATATTTCTACCAATTTTATTAACAAAAAGCTTTTAACCCATTTCTGCACTTGTGGCTCATCTTATCCACATACTGCAAATATATAAAATAGATTCAAGCATGGGAAAATACTCCAGTATTTGTTGCCATATGGAAAACTTTTCTCTACTGAAAACATATTACAAACACAGTCATGTCAAAAATAATTGAAATAAAATATAGCATTTTCTTAGGAAGACAGTTTAAGCCCATTATGGTTATGCCTAACCTTAAATACACTATCATCTGCTTCAAATAGAAGAATATCTTTCAAATTAAAAAGGAAATCCAACCAAAACATATTATTATTCACTTAATCTTAACACTTGTTGTACATGAATTATATCACACTCTCTAGCTCTGCCAAAATACACATTAAACAGCTACTTATTCTTAGAGAATCTTTTTACCATTGAAATTAAAATGTTAATGTACTTTTTAAATTTAAAATTTTTTAACATATTCCTAATAAAGATAGAGACTGAAAGTTTTTGAGCTTGAATTTTGTCAGTTGATCCAGTGGCTGAAGGAAATAGCTATAAATATCTTCATCTTCTTCATTCAAGGAATATATCACTATCAAGGAGAAAGCTTTGGCTAAATAAGTTTAGAGATGTATAGCATGAATTCAAAACTTAATAGGAAAAATGTATTTAAAGTAATTTACACCTGTGCTGTATAAGTTTTTTTTATGCTTTTGGAAGACCAGAGTAGAATATAAGAGATTTGGAAAGAATTCTGTGGGTGGGAGGAGGGTGGAAGGAAAAAGAAAACTTGGAACCAAAAATAAAAATTCCAAAAATGTTTTTTGAAAAGAAAATATTTTCACTAAAATAAGTACAATATAAATAAAGTACAGGGTCCACTTTCCTAAAATAGCTAAAGAAAAATTACACATCTAAGGGCAGCTAGGTGGTGCAGTGAATAGAGCACTGGCCCTGGAGTCAGGACTTGAGTTCAAATTTGGCCTCAGAGACTTAATTACATAACTGTGTGATCTTGGGCAAGTCACTTGACCCCATTGCTTTGCAAAAAAAGAAAAAGAAAGAAAAAAATGACACTTCTTCACCAAAATGGAAGCAGAAAATTGATAAAAAACATTCTCAAACTACATGATAAACATACATAACATAAGCCCAACCATTTGTATTTGTCTAATAAAGCTGAAAGTGGATCTCCTCCATTTGGACCCTATGAAATGGCTAACATTGAAGAGTAGAATCAAAAGTACCTATATGGGTGACATTTATATGAACTCAGCCAACAATAAGTCAACAAAGAAGTGTCAAAACCTTGCTGAGTCATGAGGTGGCACAGTGGAGAGAGCACCAGCCCTGAAGTCAGGAGGACCTGAGTTCAAATCCAGCCCCAGACACTTGGCACTTACTAGCTGTGTGACCCTGGGCAAGCCACTTACCCCTGATTGCCTCATCAAAAAAATAAGACAAAATAAAGTACTGAGTTAGGAAGATTTGTCTGCAGAGGGGACTATGCTATTAATTTATGAACAGAACATCTCTTCTCTCACTCAAAAAAAAAAGTTATCTTTAAGGAGCTTAAATTAGTGATCAATGTAGATCATTCAAGGAAATCTGGAAATTGAACAATTGCAGTCAGTGTGCAAAAATGCACCATCTACAAGACCTCTATAAGACTAATAAATAATAGCAAACCCCATACTTCATATACAGATCTCATATTCTACATTGTACTCATTTCAGTACAATATCCATTTATTGTACTCAAACCAAGGCATTATCCCTGACCTATCTCTGCCCTATAATCATATAGAAATAGCACTTATCCCTACGAATTTCAGAATAATAGACTTTTTGTTTGTGCAAAGGCAATGAGGTTAATTGACTTGCCCAAGGTCACATAGCTAGTAAATATCAAGTATCAGAGGGCAGATTTGAACTCAGATTCTCCTAAGTCCAGGGTGGGTTCTGTACTCACAGAATCACCTAGCTGCCCTCAGAATAATGATTTTTATTTTATTTTTTATTAAAGATTTTATTTATTTTGAGTTTTACAATTTTCCCCCATCTTACTTCCTTCCCCCCCCACACAGAAGGCAATTTGTCAGTCTTTACATTGTTTCCATATTATACATTGATCCAAATTGAGTGTGATGAGAGAGAAATCATATCCTTAAGGAAGAAACATAAGGTATAAGAGATAGCAAAATCAGACAATAAAATATCAGGTTTTTTTCCCCCTAAATTTAAGGTAATAGCCCTTGGTCTTTGTTCAAACTCCACAGTTGTTTCTCCAGATATAGATGGTACAGAATAATGATTTTAAAATAGCTCTTACTACACCAAATAGTGAGACTATATGTAATGAAAAAAATTGCAAAATGTAGACTCTAGACGATGAAAATCTTGTTGGGAAGAAGGTGAATGTAAGGCTTAATATCTTTATTCAACTACTTTCATAATATTCACTGACGCAATAGGAAAAAGAATATTAAATATAAAATAATAATAGCAGAATAATGATTTATCCTAGAATTGTTTCTCAGACAGTTTTATCAAACAACTCTGCTATTTCAACAGTAATAGTAATAGGTGACATTTATATAGTGTTTTAAAAATTTTATAACATTTTGGTCTATATTCTATCATTCAATATTCACAAAAATCTTGTGTGGTGTTACTGCTATTCTCAATAATAGAAACAACAATAAAATTTATATCAATGGTGATGAAAATAATAAAATATGTCAAAATGTGTAGTAAAATTTTAGTTAAATAGTACTTAGGATAATTTATTTTCTTGGATACCCATATTAACAAAAATAAAAAGAGAAAATGAATAGTTTGTCGTTAAAATTTTTTTAAAAATCAACAAAATAAGGCACCTGAAATAAACATAAAAGAAGGAAACTGACAAATCAAGGGAGATGCTAATAAAATTGGAAGAAAAGTGTCAACATTGAATTTATGAATAAAAATAAAAAACTTTTTAAAATAAATTTTCTTCATATGTTTTGTTTGAACATAATCTAAATTATTCCTCATTGCCACTCCCAAAGGAAAAGAAAGGAAAAAAAATCAGCAAAATTAGTCAATATGTATTTTTTAAAAATCTGACAGTATGTACAATGTTTCACACCTGTGGGTCCTCTACCACCAATTACTTTGTAATTTTACAACATTCTTTTCAGTTGATTCATGGGTGGTGTTATCTTGAATATTCCACATTCATGCATTTACTGTGCACATTGGCTTCATTACATTACTTTGTACTCATTGTGTATCCTATCTGTATTTTATTTTGCATTAGTTCTCATAATTCTTCCCATGCTTCTCATATTTATAACATCTTAAAGTTTTGTAATATTCCTTTACATTATTGTGCCACGATATTTTTTAGCCATTCACATAGCAATAGACAGCTAGTTTGTTTCCAGCTCTTTGCTACCACAAAAGTGGGGTTAAAAATATTTTGGCATATATTAGTCCTTTTTTGTTTAGTTAGTTATCTCCTTGAAGTGTGGGCCTAGCAAAAGAATCTTTTAGTCCAAGATACTGATTTCAAATTACTTTCCAGAATGGTTGTGCTAATTCAGAGCTCCACAAATAATTTATCAGTGTACCTGTCTTTCTATAACCCCTTCAATATCGACTATTCTAATCTTTAGTCATCCCTGACCATCTTTTGAAACACTATATAAGTTTTGAAACCTCTGGGTTATTTTCATTTGCATTTCTTTTATTAGTAGTAATTTAAAGCATAATTTCATATAGTTATTAGTAGTTTGCAGTTCTTCTTTTGTAAACTGTTTTCAAACCAGTTTGTTCACTAATCCACTAGGGAATGATTCTAGTCTTATGAACTTTATGTCATTCTTTTATATGCCAAACCTTAATTTGAAAATTTTCATATAAAGATTTTCCCCCATTCCACCATTCCTTTCTTATTCTAGATGCATTAATTTTGTTGGGCAGAAATTTTTTCAATTGCATTATCAAAATTCTCTATTTTATCTTTTGTGATTGCCTCTATCCCTTATTTGCTTTAGAAAATATGTTCTATCCATTTCTGTGAAGGATATGTCATTGGTTTCTCTTCTAATTTTTCTGTGATTTAAACCCTAATAGTTGGGTCATATATACACACATTGAATCTATTGTGGAATGTGGTGTAAGGTATTGGTTTAAGACAAATAAGTCAGTTTACACTTTTCTCCAAAGTTCTTATCAAATGGGAGTTCTTTCCTAGGCAATATATTTTTGAGTTTATTGAGCAGGATACTATTGAGTCTGCTTAGTTTGGATTTTCTCTTGTCTAGTGTGTTTCATTGAACAATTTCTTTTGAAACGTATCAAAATGGATTTGATAAATAATTTTTTATAGTATAGTATAAGTTCTGGAAGTACTATCTCCCTTCATTACTGCTTTTTTCATTATTGCCCTTGGTTTCTATATCTTTTGATCTACCAAATGAATTTTGTTATTATTTGTTATTATTTCTTGTTCTTGTTATTATTTTTAGCCATTCACATAGCAATAGACAGCTAGTTTGTTCCCAGTTCTTTGCTACCACAAAAGTGGGGTTAAAAATATTTTGGCATATATTAGTCCTTTTTTGTTTAGTTAGTTATCTCCTTGAAGTGTGGGCCTAGCAAAAGAATCTTTTAGTCCAGGATACTGATTTCACATTACTTTCCAGAATGGTTGTGCTAATTCAGAGCTCCACAAATAATTTATCAGTGTACCTGTTGTTATTATTTCTATTGTTCTATTTCTATGGATAATGTATCTTTTTCATAGTTTCATAGTTTAAAATGAACTATGATAGTAGTGTTATTTTTTTAATTATATTGACAGCCCAACACTGAGCACTGAATATTCCTCATTGTTTAAGTCGATTTTTTAATTTCTTTAAGTACTTTGCAATTACATCTTTATAAATATTGTATATGCTTTGTAGATTGCTTCACATTTCCCTTTCTGTTATTGCCTCTTAGATTTTATTAGAAATATTGTTTTATGGGTTTATTTTATGATCTACAATTTTGCTGAAATTATTATCTTACTTTTTTTTGATGATTACTGAGGAGCTTCTAAATAAACCATCAGGTCATCAGGAAAACTGAATACTTTTATCTCCTCTTTGCCTATCTTTTGATTTCTTTCTCATTATTGATATTGCTAGCATTCTAGAGCTATATTTTAAAAATAGTGGGAAAGTGGACATCCCTGCTCCAATCTTATTTATTGGAAATTCTTTTAGAATCCTCATTGCATATGATTTTACTTTTTGTTTTAGATAGATACTTTTTATGATGCTAAAAAAGTCTTTCTATGAGTATATTGTAGACATTTAGCATAAATGATAAAGTAGTAAAACTAGAACAGAACTTTGACAAAGTCTTTCTTTCCATCTACTGAGATAATCACTTGATTAATGTTTTTGTTTATATTTTAATTAATTAAGTTAATTATTGAATCATCCTTGCATCCTTAATATAAAAGTAGATTGGTTATAATGAATGATTTAAGAATAAAGTTTTTTTAAATGCAAAGTGAATTCAACAGCCATAAATTAATCAAAAAGGAAAAAAAGAAAGTCTACTAAAATAAAAATAAATAGAAAATCTCAATAGTGAAGAAATAAAGAAAATTATCAGAGAATAGTGCACATGATAATTTACTGCCCCAAAACAGAGACTATAAAAGAAACAGAAGAATATTAATTTATGCTTCTTTAAATTTGCATTGAACCCCTCATTAATGTCAGTCAGCACTTACTCTCTCCACTGGTAGAGAATGCAAGTCATCTATGTTTTCTTTTCCTGAGAAATGCTTATTCATGCCATGTCATAAATATCCCTTATGGAGTCCATACAGCCTTCTAGGGAGCTTATGTCTCTTGGCATTATATGGGTACCGATCCTGCTTGCCAGATGCCCATCTCATATTCTTCAGAGTCTACAGAACTTCCTTACTTTCTCTCCATAAACTTCACTGATAATAGATTTTCCACCTTTTCATGTATACAATTTGTTGTTGGTAATATGGCAGCTTACTTAAGTCCACCATACTTTGTCATCCTTTGAATGACTCACAATTTTGTTTTTTTGGAGATTATGATATTCCATGATTCAAAATCATGGAGTATCCCTGAAATAATTTTAGTGTTTAAAAAATTGGGGTCTCTTTATGGAGAAAAATTCCTATAATATAGTGAAGTTGTCGGACAAAAAGGTAACTTAAAGTTCTGTGGGCAGAGAGAGAATTAGTGTCTAGTGCCAGAGAAATGTCAGGAAAAAATGCAGAACCAAATGGGGATCTGAGCAGGACAACCAACTTAGAGCAGTTTGTTACACTTAGCTAGAAACCTTTTTGTGAACTGCTTGATCTGATGGACTGGGCTTTGAAAGGGCCTAACTTAGCAAGGAGTAACGGAAAATCAGCTTCATTTTTAAGCCAGAAGACTATAATCTACTTTCCGCCTAATGACCTTGGATAAGTCACGATTCATGTCATTAATTTCCTATCAGTAAATTTAGAAATGTTTTATAAAGTCTGTCCCAGTTCTCAATCTATGATTCTGATTCTCTTGAGTTGGAAGGAGTTGTGTTAAGACTGACCACAAGTAGGGAGTATTACCATTACAGAAAAACTTTATCAGGAGAATATTTGTTTATTATGACTTTGCCCAAGGTCATACAGCCAGTAAGTGACTGACTTCAGGGCCAGCATTCTACCCACTGTGCCATTCTGCTGCCCATCCAGGGCTGTCTCCAGTCATCCTGATTCATATCTGGACACTGACCCAGATGGCTCTGGAGGAGAAACTGAGACTGGTGACTTAGCAGTTCTCCCTCACTCATATCCATTTTGTAGGCACGTCACGATGTCACCTCCCTGATGTCATGGTCTTTGAAAAAACAAAGGACAAACATCATCATATTATGACCATTAGATGCATGCCTTATTACTTCCTTCCCTCAGCGCCAAATGAAATAGTTACATGTAGTAGAAGCAGGATAAAGTTATTTCTCAACAAAATCATCATGTAGAGGAGGAGTTAGTCTTCAGAATATATAAGGTCCTTTTTTGGCACTAATTTTTCCTATTTATGGTGATATCACTTTTCACCTATCTTTCACAAATCTAGTGTCCTTGAGGGTTTTTTTCCCCTTCTCTATTACTGGACTCTGCTCTTAAGAAGAATTGAGATAAATGTAAATCAGTTGATCTCTCCCTAAAATCTTTGTATTTTAAGCTTTTTATCTTATTGTAGAATAATAAAAGGCTCTGACTCTTGTTAAAGGAATTTCAGGTGTACTGATCAGATATAAAAGAGATAAATGTGAGTGTGTATGTTTGTATGTGCATGTGAGTGAGTGTGAGTATGTGTGTGAGTGTGTGTGTGTGTGTCTGTGTGTCTGTGTGTCTGTGTGTATGAGACAAAGGCTTTTTAAATGGTACTTTTGAAATCACTCCACAGGTGACCAATAGGAAAGTTAAGCTTAACCTTGAAAACAGATACAACACAGTTAACTTGTGACATGGTCCTTAATACTATCTTCAGATATTTGTGTTATAAGGAACTTTTACTCAATTAGTTGATTTTATTTTAAGATTCTTCAGAACTGAGACATTTTTTGAACTTTTCACATTTAAGGTAACAAACTCAGGTAACATACTCAAGTATGGCATCCATACTAAATTCATCCATAATTATTTCCTACAACCTGTTTGGTCTATGGTTTCTTCCATTCCAGGATCCCAGAATGCCCCTCAAACTAGGTCAGCTGAAATAAACATCAGCTTCTCTTCAAAAAGATTCTATGCCTATGTGGTCACTACCCAAAAAAAGAGTCCTTCGGGGAAATATGACATATAAACAGTATCGCCCAGGCATCTCTTGTATCCTGTTTCTCTCTCCTAAGCAGAGATACTATCCTTGACCTTTGTAGCATCAACAAAATTATACTCCCTAAATTGAGTTACAGCAAAACTTTCCCTTCTACCACCTAATTTCCATTTTGCCTTTTCCACAAACTAATGGTTCCCAAACAGGAAGACATTGCTTTGGTCCAATATAAGCACAGGCTTACCCAAAGTAACTCTTTAGGTCATATTAGTCCTTCCAGAAAAACCATAAATCAAATGTTTCCTCTTAGCATCTCCTCTGATGTTTAGCTCTCCCTCATCTAAATTCATACATATGGGTTTTTCTGATACCAACATGAATAGCACATTCCCAGAGTTGGAGGCAGGAAGAGCTAGCAAGAAATAATTAGAAAATGATAATGTTTGTCCTTCATTCCTGAAGAAGACCATGACATCAGGGAGGTGATGCCATGACAAGTACTTGGACTGGATTTGAGTGAGGGGGGCTGTACCAAGTCACCAGCCTCCCTTTTACCTCCAGAGCATCTGGGTCCAGTGGCCAGCTGTGAATCAGGAAGACAGGAGATGGCCCTGGATGTGAGGCAATCAGGGTTATGTGTCAGTCAGGATGTGTCTGAGTGAGAACAGATTCAAATTCCTGTCCTCCTGATTCCAAGGTGACTGCATCACCTAGCTGTTCCTGGTCCTTACATACCCAAAACTATAGGATTTAAGATAAATACAGGCATGAAATATTCTGGGAGGTCATAGTAGATGGTGAAAAATCATTGGGTTTAGATATAGGACCTGAGTTCAGATTAAGCTCTATCATCTAATACATGTGTGATTAGCGAGTCATTAACCTCCTCAGGCCTCAGTTTCCTCCTCTTTAAAATTAGGGAGTTTCATCAGATTGACTAATATGACAGAAAATAAAAATTATAAATGTTGGATGGAATATGGGGAAATTTGGACATTAATGCATTGTTGGTGGAGTTGTGAGCTGATCCATTCATTTTGGAAAGTAATTTGGAACTATGACCAAAGGGCAATAAAACACACATAGCCTTTAATCTAGAAATACTACTATTAGGCTTGTATTCTAAAGAGATCAAAAAAGGGGGAAAAAACCTATTTGTACCAAAATATTTAAAGCAGCTCCTCTTGTGGAGGTAAAGAATTGGAAACTGAGGGGATGCCTATCTATTAGGGAATGAAAACAAGTTGTGTATATTATAGGAATGGAATATTATTGTGCTATAGAAATGATGAGCAGGATGATGATTTCAAAAAAACCTGGAAAGACTCACAAGAACTGATACATAGTGAAGGGAATAGAACCAGAAGAACATTATATACTATAACAACAGTATTGTAGAATGAACAATTGTGAAGGACCTTGCTCTTCTCAGCAATATAAAGATCCAAGACAATTCCAGAATACTCATGATGAAAAATGCTACCCATCTCCAGAGAAAGAATTAACATCCAGATATAGACTAAAACATACTTTTTTTCTTTTATCTTTCTTTCATTTTTCTTTCTTTGTCTTCCTTCCTTCCTTCTTCCTTCCTTTCTTTTTCTCTTTTCTTTTCTCTTTCTCTTTCTTCCTTCCTCCCTCCTCCTTTCCTTCTTCCCTTATTTGCTTCTCCTATCTTTCTTTCCTTATTCCATCTTTCTCTATTCCTTTCTTACTTCTTCCTTCCTTTCCTTCTTCCTTCCTTCCTTCTTTCTTTCCTTCTTTCATCTTTCTCTATTCCTTCCTTCTCTTCTTTCCTTCTTTCTTTTTCTTTTTTCTTTTTCCTTCCATTCTTTTTTGTTCAAGTTTTCTTGCATAAAATAACCAATATGGAAATGTTTTACTTGATTGTACAGGAACAAACCAAATCAACTTGCGTAACATTAAGAAGGGAAGGAAAGATAGGATTTGGAACTCAAAGTTTAAAAAAAAACAACAAATGTTAAAATTTGTTTTCATTCAATTGGAAGGAAAACAAAATACTTTTTGTAAAAAAATTCAGGGAGTTGGACTTGATAATCCCCAAGATTCCTCCCAGATTATGTATAAATCTATAATACTATGTGATCTATTTGGTCTCTAGGGCTTGGGGGAGACTTTATAAAGGGGTTGGGACTTGAAGTGGACTGGGCAAGACAAGACTGGGAAAGAGAGAGGAGAAAGAAGAGGAAATTCCAGATTGGGAGCAACAGTATAAACCAAGAAACATGGAGAGTGGGAAGTAAGATATCAGTGCCCCTGCCAGCAGGAGCTTCCAATTCAGTTGAGGAGAAAAAAACTCCACGCAGGAATCAGACCAATTTATGATAGTCTGTTATCTTGGGCTATAGATTAGCTACTACTGCCAGATATATAGCAGAGCAGATCCTAAATCACAAACTACTTCCAGACTCTGAGACCTAGAAAAAGGCAGTCATAGCAATATAGAAAATGGAAGTATTTGGAACAAGTCTGACAAGATTGAAAAATATTATGGATTCTTCTTTCCTTCTTTCTTGTGCTACCAGACCAGAAATGGAAAAAAATGATGAACCATTTCCTTTAGAAATTTATTTAACTAATAACAATAGGTAATGTTCATATGGGGCTTTCAGGTTTGGGGATTGCTTTATGTGTGATATGTCATTTGATCTTTACCTCCATTTTACAGATGAAGAAATCCAAAGTTAATGATTTGCTCATTGCCAAACAACTGATCAGAGTCCAAGGCAGAATTTGAATTTAGGTCTTCATCTTCAAATCCAACATTCTTTCCACTGTATTACATAGATACTTCTCATTTATGTGGTGATAGTTAATCACTAGATAATGAGGGCATTACTTTGGAAGGGAGTCCATGGTCAATGAGTATATTTTGTCAAATAGCTCCTTTTTCCTCCCTTCTATCTTGACTGAAAAACAGAGTAGATTGATCCTTTCCTCAAATCATCCAACAACATTTCATTCTATCCTAGAATATAATTTGGAGCTCTAAATCTTTCTAGTTAGATAGTTGAGATGATGCAGAGGATACTGGGAGACTGTCTGGCCCTTTCACCATAGTTCATTTCATTTTTATGCCCCCTTTCTGTCTGACTTTTCTTGATAGTTTTCAAGATAAATATCCTTACCAGCCTCACTCCAGTCTTATGAAGGCTAAGGTTTGAGTTATGAGGTACAATAGGAGTATTTATTTATGTTGTGTGCTTGATGATAAATAGCAAAATTATATGAAATCTGAGTATGTCAAAAACATTTCATTACATAAAATAGGAGTGATTTATTTACCTGCTTCATCAAACTTTGCCTCAAAATATCAACATAGAAAATGAATGTTTGCTAACTGGTATTTTAAACCAAAGTCACTTTTTATAACTTTTTTAGAATCAATGGCAGAATATTTTAAGGATGACTTGCTATCAGGCTTTTTAAAAAGTCATCATGCCTCCAATATCAGATGTAAACAAACAGGCAAAGTGTATATATTATCCATATATTTAATAGTAGGCACTACATGATTTCACTAGAAAATCATTTTCAAGACTAAACAAATAAAATAAGGTACCTGCCTACGTTAGGAAGAGAGAAACCAAACCAGTTTTGCTTCCATTAATTTCCCAATTGGTAACTCAGAAGTAGCATAGAATTTTACAAGTCAGCAATGAGAAAACCCACTCAGCCAAAGAGAAAACAGCACATTTCCCTTTGGTATCTATCAGAAACTAATAGCCTATACTCAGGGGCTCTTTTCTGGTGCCTGAAGCATCTCTCAGCTATGTCATTGATTGGCTGAAGCTTCCTCAAATGATAAAGAAAAACTGGAGTGGTTTGAATTTGCTTCTAAATTATAAGAACATTCATCCCAATTCTCCAAGTTGCAAGCTGAGATGTGTTAGAGTAGAATCTGTAGTCCTTACTTAGAAGAAATAAAGGAGTGTCACAGGCATCAGTGCCTTCATTTCAAAAGCACTAGTTGGGTGGTGGTTAGAAGATTTGAAACACTTCAGTTGGGATTTAGCTTGCTGTGTAAGCATATAAAGTAAGATGAGTTGACCTTTTAAAAAAAATTTATGGGGGTTATTTATTTTGTATTATTAAAATAATCTTGTTGTGAGAGTAAACACAAATTCCCTCTCCCCCCAAAAAGATGAGAAACCTCAAGAGTAGTGAGAGAGAAAAAAATGTACTTCAGTCTGTGTTCAGATTTCATTGGCTCTGTCTTTGGGACAAGTTGCCTTCTTTATCATAAGTCCACCAAAGAAGTTACTTCAATATTTTTCCCACAGTTGCTGTTATTAGCTGTATTTCCCCCCCCCCACTCTATTTCTTTCTCTCCCCTTTCATGCTGTCCCTGTTCAAAAGTGTGTTGTATCTGAGTGCCCTCTCCCATGATCTTCCCTCCCTTCTATTACCTACTCCTCCTCCCTTCCCCCATTCCCACTTATCCCATCCCTTTCCTCTCATTTTTCTTTAGAGTAAGATAGATTTCTATATCCTATTAGTGTGTATGTTATTTCCTCTCTGAGCCATTTCTTTTTTTTTTTTTTTTTAGATTTTGCAAGGCAATGGGGTTAAGTGGCTTGCCCAAGGCCACACGGCTAGGTAATTATTAAGTGTCTGAGGTCGGATTTGAACCCAGGTACTCCTGACTCCAAGGCTGGTGCTCTATCCACTGCACCACCTAGCCTCCCCTCTGAGCCATTTCTGATGAGAATGAAGGCTCACTCATTCCCACTCGCTTTCCACTGTTCCACTCCATTGTAAAAGCTTTTTCTTGACTCTTATGTAAAATATCTTAGCCACTTCTTCCTCTCCTTTCCCTTCCTCCCAGTACTTCCCTTTATCACCCATTGACTCCATCTTTTTACTATATTATACCATTATATTTCACTTCTTCCTGTGCCTTGTCTTCTAACTGCTCTTATAAATGAGAAAGTTCATTTGAGTTATCTTCTTCCCATGCAGAATACAAACAGTTCAATATCATTAAGTTCCTCATAATTAGTCCTTCTTGTCTACCCCCTCTATGGTTCCCCTGAGTCCTATATTTGGAGATCAAACTTTCTGTCCAGCTCTGGTTGTTTTAATAGAAAAGTTTGAAAGTCCCCAGTTTCACTGAAAGTTCATCTTTTCTGCTGTAGTTGATTCTCATTTGTAAATCAAGATCTTTTGCCTTCCAGAATATCATATTCCAAACCCTATGATCCCTTAATGTAGATGCTGCCAGATCCTGTGGAATCCTGACTATAGAGCCATGGTAGCTGAATTGTTTGTTTTGGAGAGCTTTCAGTATTTTCTTCTTCTTCTTCTTCTTCTTCTTCTTCTTCTTCTTCTTCTTCTTCTTCTTCTTCTTCTTCTGCAAGGCAAGGGGGTTGACTTGCCCAAGGTCACACAGCTAGGCAATTATTAAGTGTCTGAGGCCAAATTTGAACTCAGGTCATCTGGACTCCAGGGCCAGTGCTCTATCCATTGTGCAACCAAGCTGCCCCAGCTTTCAGTATTTTCTCTTTGATTTGGGAATTTTAGAATTTGGCTCTAATATTACTGGAAGTTTTTCTTTTGGGTTCTCTTTTAGGAGGTGATTGGTGAATTCCCTCAGTTTTACCCTAGTTTACCTTCTGCTTCTTAGGGCAATTTTGCTGTATTATTTCTTGAAAAATGAAGTCTAGACTCTTTTCCATGTCGTGACTTTCAGGTAGTCCAATAATTTTTAAATTATCTCTTCTAGATCTGTTTTTGAGGTCGGTGGCTTTTCCAAAGAGATATTTCACATTTTCATTCTAATTTGGGGTTTTTGGGAATAGTTTTATTTCTTCCTGATTTCTTGCAAAGTCATCAGCTTTCTTTAGTTCCATTCTGCATTTGAAAGAGTTATTTTCTTCAGAGAGCATTTTTATCTCCTTTCCTAGCTGGTCGGTTCTGCTCTGTAAGACATTCTTCTCCTCATTTACCTTTTGTGTTGCTTTTTCCATTTGGTCTAAACTGGTTTTTAACATGTTATTTTATTTTCTTCAGTATTTTTTTGTATTTCTTTCACCAGGCTGCTGATTTGGTTTTCATGATTTGTCTGCATTGCTCTCATTTCTCCTCCCAATTTTCCCTCTACCTCCCTTAATTGCTTTTCAAAGTCTCTTTTGAACTCATCCATAGCCTGAGCCCATTTTCTATTTCTCTTGGAGGTTTTGGATACAAAAGTTTCCATTTTGTCTTCTTCTGAATCTTCCATGGGATCAAAATAATTTTCTATGATCAGTCTTCTTTTTCTGTTGTTTGCTCATTTCCTCAGCCTATGACTGTTTTACCACACTTTGGGACAACCCACAGGGACCTTAATTCCTCCAAGGTCTTATGAGAGGCTTTGACTGCTGTCTTGCCTGTGCTTTGGTATGTGGATGACCACAGGCCCTCCCCTCTGCCCTGGAGCTGTGAGGAGAGTGCCTACTCAGCTATGGTGGTATGGTCCAGACTGTGACCTGGATCTGAATGTGGGCAAACATCTGAGTCCTGCCCCAGAGAGAGCAGAGAGACCTCTGCAGTCTCCCCCAACCCCCTTACCATCTGTGGGTTGCATTCTAGAGGTACAGTCTGGCTTACCTGTTTCCACTCTAGGTTCTCACCGCAGAGCTGCTGTGAGGCCAGCACTCTGCTCATGGGGCAGAGTTCTCTTACCACCCCCTTCAAACTGTTCCCAGTGATCCCTGGGTCAGGAGGTCTGGAAACCGCCCCCTCTGTCAAAGACCCAGGTGCCCCCAGGGATCTAGGTACTCAGCCCAGATGCTCTATGCCAAGGCTATGACCGCGGTTGGAAGCAGCTCTAGCAGTAGCTTTTTCCAACCTCCATCTGGTGAAACAGACCTTTCCTGCAGAACTTCTAAATTGTCTTGGACTGGAAAATTGTATCACTCAGTCTTTCTGTGGGTTCCACCCCTCTAAATTTTAGCTAGCCATAATTTGACAGCTTTTAGAGTTTTTTGGGGAGCAAGTTTTTGGGAATTCCTACCTTCATGCCACCATCTTGGCTCTGCCCCCAGTTTATCTTTTAATAACATAGTTGGCACCTTTATCAGCCAATAAATATTTATTAAGCACAAGTTTCCGACTAGGGATACAATTAAAGACAAGAGACAGTCCCTGCCCACAAGGAGCTCACAGTTTAATGGGAAGACAAATGCAAACAACTGTACAAACAAGCTATAGACAGAATGAATAAGCAGTTATCAACAATACATTCCATTTCAATTCAACAACAATCTATGAGGAAGGGTCTTAGTAAAGTCTTTATGTGTTTTTTAAAACTTTAATAAATTCCATCAGTGATTCACAAAGGGCACATGCCTTGAATTTCACTAGGTGTGCCAAGAAATTTTGGGTGTTAATGCTATTGCAGATAATAGAAAATTTATAAGTAATTTGGTTTAATCGTACAAATAGTATGGAAAGAAAAGTGTTTGCACTGTAACATGGGTTGTACAGAACAACAGCAGATATTCTGCTTGTGATTCTGATTGACTTTGTGGGAGCTTTAGGGTTGCTTCTGGACAAAGGGTGACCCATTAATGAAATGACTTGTCATTTTAATGTCATATGATAGATCTTGATTATTCCTTTAACTGTGACTCTGGAGGTATCATCATGTCATTCCAGTGAGAGTAGAGTACAGGACTTCTGTATCCTGTTATAATGCCTTTGCATGACTATTCTCATATGTATTATAAACTTAACTAGGGAAGTATGGGAATCTCCAAATTCATTTGCTCTTTTTGTGTTTATTCCTTCCTGATCTTAGACAAATGTGGTGGACATATCCAAGACTAGTGGAGACCTTGTAAGAGTCCTAATAATTAATTAATAACAAACATTTATGAAGTGTTTCAAGATTTTCAAAGTGCTGTATATTTATTATTTTATTTGATTCTCACAGTAATCCTGGGAGGTACTACTGTTATCCCCCCATTTTACAGCTAAGAAACTGAGGCTAAGCGAAGTTAAGCGAGGTGCCTACAACTCAAAGCTAGTAAATGTCTGAGACAAGATTTGAATTCAGTCTTCCTCACTTCAAGTCCAGTGTTCTTAATCACTGCACCACCTAGCTAACCAAAACATCCCAAACTCCCAGAAGACCTGCAAAGCAATATCCTTGGAGTTGCAGTGATTGATGGTGAGGTGGGGGAAACTTCTGCATCAGAGAGGTCAGCCACCTGAAAGTATATTGACCCAAGCTTATCTGGTTGTTCAGAAAATTGAGATAAAATATTAAATTTCTAATTAATGGTTCTACAAACTACTTTATTTGAAGATTAAATATTAGGTTCCTAGTTGATAACTAAAATTCTAAATTAAATTATTGAATCCCATTACTCTATTAATTCTGTTATTGGAGAACATGTTTCTTCCATGTTTTCCATTTCTTTATGGGTAGGAATTAACTACCTGTCCTATATCTGATTCATTTCCCATGCTGAGTATATCTTTTCCTACTTTGTCATCTAGGGGGAAGCCCTCGATATGAGTCATAAGTCAACCTCTTCCCAGGACAGCAGGTGGTTACAAGCCATTGTGGATGAGAAAGCAGTGTAGGGGAAGTTTTCCTCTTCATTGAACCCAGTCAAACCACATACCTGGGTACACTTCAGGGAAGGGCAGCTATCCCAACCCCCATGTGTCCCAGCAGTGCTTGCTTACTACTAGAGAAAAATATATGATACATGTGTAATAATTTCAAAACTTGTCAGACCTTGAACTCACAAAGAAGCCAATGAAAAGGACTCCACTCATTGAAGGAAAACCACATATATAGGAATCTCCCAGTTCCCCTGTGGAATTGTCAACTTAAATGTTCAGTGATCTGAGAATCCTCACAATTAACAATTTTGGGATATGACCAAAAAGCTTGAGAACTACCGAGAAACCAATCATTGGCATTCAGTTGTTACCGTTTAGAATGACCAGAGCGCACATTTGTATATTCCAGTTTGAGGTTGAATATACTAGCATATGGTGGCTTCATCAGAAAATGTTAGTTCAACTAGAAACATGGGTTCTTTTTGATTTTTCCCAAAATAACCAGTGAATTCTAGAGTTTGTTGGTTTGAACTTGGAATCAGAAAATCTAGATTCTAGTCCACCTTGGCCACTCACTAGATTTATCAGCCTGGACAAGTCTCTTAAACTTGATTAGCTCCAGTTTCCTTATCTATAAAATGAAGGTAATAATGCCTTCTGTGCTTACTGCAGTAAGTCATTATGATAAGCTATGATAACCATAGAATATGTGTGTGAATGTTACCATCAGCTATTATTGCTATTAATACAATAAAATTACCACGTATTTAGAGCACAAAAATATTACGTATTGTGTGAGTAAGGGAAATCTCCCTGTATAACTTTATCACTGTAGGAAATTCTCCCCTGAGAAACTCCTTTCACTAATGATTATTAGCTTTGTTGTTATTGCTATTTTTCTGTTGTGTCCAACTCTTCATGGCCCCATTTAGGGTTTTCTTGGCAAAAATACTGGAGAGGTTTGCCATTTCCTTCTCTAGTTCATTTTACAGTTGAAGAAACTGAGGCAAGCAGGCTTAAGTGCCTTGCCCAAGGACACAACTAGTAAGAATATCTGAGGCCAGATTTGAACTCAGGAAGATGAGTCTTCCTGATTCCAGGTCCATTACTCTAACTGCTTCACCTAGCTTCCCTAAGAGTTATCAGTTACTGTTCTCCAAATTTTTGTAGGGGAATTTCTTTGGAGGCCTGAGAGTTTAAGTGAATTGTCCATAGCTATTCATGTCCTAGATGGGACTGGAAGCCATATCTTCTTGATTCTGAAGCCATCCCTACCCAACTTCTACCTTCCTCTAGCAGGTGGCATAGTAGATAGAATGCTAGGTTTGGAATCAGTTCAAATGAATTTAAATCTGGTCTCAGAAACTTACTGGCTGTGTGACTCTGGGAAAATCACTCAACCTCTATCTGCCTCAGTTTCCTTAATTGTAAAATGGAGATTATGATAGGACCTATCTTACAGGGTTGCTGTGAGTCTCAAATGGGCATTCCCTGCTCTCTCTTCTCTCCAACTCTGAGCAGAGTATCATAAGATAAAATAGAAAGGAAGCAAGAAAAAGTTACTTGTAGAAATGAGACAATTCTAGATTTGGAGAGACCAGGTTATATTGGAGATCTAGAAATCTCCCTACAAGTTTTTACTGCTCTCCCTGAACATTTGAATTAACTAAAAGAATGTAATTTCAACTGCTCTAGGAAGTTCTCTATTAAAAAGCTGGTTATCAGTTATATATCGTGGCATACTGAATTACTAATGTTTGAAGTGAGAGGATAAACAAAGAAAAATTAAGTCTGACTTTTTTTGTCTATTAAGATTGTGTGCTATTGTGTAAAGATCTCCAAAGACTTAGGTTCATGCCCTTTGCTACCAATTACTTATAGATAAACCTTGGTAAAAATCATTTAACCTTACTAAGCCTCAGTTTCTTCATGGCTAAAATGGGCATAAATAAAATGTAAAATGGGATTTGCTGTAGAGATAAAATGAAATAATATATATAAAATGCCTAGCAATTATAATGCATTAAATATTTGTCTTTTGTTCTCCACTTGTGGTTTCATTTAAGGGAAGAATGTCTGGTATGGAAAATCCCTTCCCTGACATAGACTGACATAATCTTATAATCTAAAATTGTTTCATGAGGAACTGAAAAGTTAGTTGAATTATCTAGACTCACAGAGCAAATATATTTCAAGGTAGGACTTAAAAACAGGCTCTCTGTTGTATAATCGGGGCGGCTAGGTGGCGCAGTAGACAAAGCACAGGCTCTGGAGTCAGGAGTACTTGGGTTCAAATCCGGTCTCAGACACTTAATAATTACCTAGCTGTGTGGCCTTGGGCAAGCCACTTAGCCCCATTTGCCTTGCAAAAACCTTAAAAAAAAAAGAGGTGTATAATCAGAAAAGGGAAAAGACAGATTGTGTCCTTTTGTGGACAACTCAGGTATTGCACTGATAGCTACATAATGTCAAGAGATTTCAGGGAAGACCTCTAATCATGAGGTTAATTCCCTTTGGAGAATGGCTTGTGACTTGCACAAGATGGAGGAAGTATTCACATTGATGTCATCATGGAACCATTGACATATTAAATAACTAGGATTAAGAGTCTTTGAATTGATTTCCCTGCCTCAAATCAAGTGTTGTGGATCAAGAATGAGCATTGAGAGGAAGTCCTAAGACTTGGTCATTAAGAGATCTTTGTTAATTTTGGAAAAACTAGCTCCACTTAAAATGATGAGATTAAAAGACAGACTGCAGAGGATTTATTTGGAATTCAGTGAGGAAAAGAAATGGAGACATCTAGTATATACAACTTTTTCAAAAAGTTTATAGCAGAAGGGGAAAAGATATATAGACCAACAGGAGAAAGACATGGTAGACTATAGTAAGTCTTCCTTAAGCATGAGGGAGACTAAAGGATAGAGCACCAGCCCTGGAGATAGGAGGACATGAATTCAATCTGACCTCAGACACTTACTAATTATATGAGACCCTGGGCAAAGTTCTGAACCCTGATTGCCTTGGGAAAAAATGGAGAAGACTTAGCTATGTTTGTAGGGATTAGGAAAATAGCCAATAGATAGGAGAAGCCTGAAAATTAAAGAGTAAATATGATGATAGGGCAATCTGTTAGGGAAGATAGAAGATTAAAAGGGGATGGTAATCAAGAGTATATAGAATGGTTATTAAGACAATTGTTATAGGATTACTTTGTCATTAGAGACTGGAGTGAAAGAGGATAGTAGAAGAATAAGTCAGAGGCATGTGAAATGAGAAGGGAGAAGAAGGTACTTTCTAAAAATGAAATAAAGTCTTCAGTAAAAGGCATGGGAAGAGGGTGGCATGAGAGACTTGAGGAAAGACAGACAGACTTGTAATAGTTGACTTAGTGAGTAGGATAGGGAATTAAGAGAGTAGAAATAGGGTTATCTTGCTGTAGGGAAGGCCCAGTTTAGATTAGCTAGCATTCATTTTTGGCAAATAAGTTTAGCATGCTTTCATAATTTCCTCTACTTTCACTGAGCAGAACATGAGCAGAAGCAAAGGAAGGAGATGACAAAAGTCATCCAAAGTTGGGGTTTCATAATAGATATAAAAAGCAAAGAAGGATTCAATTGTTATACACTGAATAGACTTAAATAGTTCACCAAGGGGGTCCATATTGGAAAGGGAGGAGGAGAGTATAGCAAGACATCAATATGTAAGAAGAGGAGAGTATAGCCAGAGCAGATGGGCTGGTACTGAGGAATAAAGGGATTGGAAATAATGGTGAGGATGGAGAGTAGATTTAAGAGAAATGAAGCATAAGGACAGAAGATGAAAAATTAGATCAGATAAAAGAAAATCAGTGTTCTTGGACATGGGAGCAAAGTATTTGTAGATGATAGAAAGGCCAAAGTTTAGGACCATCTTTGTGTGTGGTAGAATGGGGTAGTAGGTCATGGGAATTTAGTAGACTGAGGAACTGTAAAGTCAGAGAATTTGAGGAAGCACAATGTGAATATAGAAGTCCTTTAGAATTAGAGAAGAAGTTAGAAAAGAGAGGAAGACTGTGAACCATGACCTGGCTCATTAAGAAAGAAGGGAGAGGGGCAGCTAAGTGGTACAGTAGATAGAGCATCAGCCCTGGAGTCAGGAGTCCCTGAGTTCAAATCTGACCTCAGACACTTAAAAATTACCTAGCTGTGTGGCCTTCTGCAAGCCACTTAAACTTATTGCCCTGCAAAAACCTAAAAAAAAAAAAAGAAAAGAAGGAAGACTATCCAAGGACTTGGAAGATAATAGCAACCAGAAGTTGAATTGGGTACTAAATGTAGATTGAATAAACTTCAGAAGGGACTTCTCTTCTGATGGAGATAAAGAGAGTCTAGGAGTATGTGGGGAGTAAGGCATGACCTATTCTCCCAAGACCAATGGTTTCAATTTTTGGTTCTGCAGGGGTTACTGCACATGTGCCTATGTGACTTTGAGCAAGTCACTTTCCTTCCTTGGGTCTCCAAGTCAAAGAGAGGACTTTATGACTTTGAAGATTCTTTCTAACTCTAAATCTATGATCATATGGTGTTAAGTTAGATTATCCTAATTTCATTTTTGGACATGGTTCTTAGACTCATGGATCAGAAGGATGTTGTAGACATAATTAAACCTAGACTTTGGGAATAATTTTGACAAAACCTCTTATTATGTTCTTGTGGATGTAAAGGAAAAATATGACCTAGATAATACAATAGCTAAGAGAATTCAGAATGGTTTGAATGGTCAGATAGTTATTTTTTTAAATTTATTTTTTATTCTCATTTTGTACAAATGTTTTTTACATTAATAAAATATTCTTGTTTACAAGTAAACAAAATACCCCTCCCCCCATGAATATAGATAGACTTGCTTGGGCGAAAAAAGTAAAGGAGAGAGAAAAAATTAAAATTAAAAAAAATAATAGTAATAATTGTAGGTATGGCCAGGTGGCGCAATGGACGAAGCAACAGCCCTGGAGCCACGAGCACCCAAGTCCACATCCAGCCTGGTAAACCCAACAATCACCCAGCCGTGTGACATGCAAGCCACCCAATCCCCACTGCCCTGCAAAAACCAAAAAGAAGAAAAAAAAATACCCAAAATAAAATAAAATAGTAATAATAGTAGGGGTGGCTGGGTGGCAGATAGAGCATTGGCCCTTGAGCCAGGAGCACCTGGGTCCAAATCCGGCCCCAGACACCCAAAGATCACCCTGCTATGTGGCCCCAGGCAGGCCACCCAGCCCCACTTGCCCTGCACCCTCCCCCAAATAATAATAACAAAAGATGTGCTTCAGTCTTTGTTCCAACACCAAAAACTCTGTCACGGGTGGATCACATTCTTTATAAGTCCATCACAAAAGTTACTTCCATATTTTTCCAACGTTGCCATTGCTGATCGCAACTCCCTCCTTTCTTGTTTCTCCACTACCATGTACTGTATTTTCTCTCGTCTTTCACTCTGACTCTGCTGTAGGGTTGCTGAGTGGTACAGCAGACAGATCCCTGGTCCTGGAGCCAAGAAGCCCTGAGCCCCCATACCACCCCTTAGGCCCAGAATCCACCTGGCCCTATGGTCCTGGGCAGGCCTTCCAATCCCAGCCCCTTGCAAGAAGTAAAAAAGAAAATGTGTTATATCTGACCACTCTCTCCCCATGGTCCATCCTCTCCTCCTTCCACCTGCTCCCCCCTCCTTCTTACTCCAGATGTCTGTACCCCATTGAGTATATTTGCTGTTTCCTCTCCTAGCCATCTCTGATGAGAGCAAAGGTTCCCTCATTCCCCCTTGCCTCCCCCCTTCCATATCATTGCAATACCTCATTGTAATAAAAAAAAATCTGATTATGTGAAATATCTTAGACTATTCCCCCTCTCCTTTTTCTTTCTCCCATTCCATTTCCCTTTTTTTCCTATTGACTCCATTTTTACACCATATTTTATCTTTGAATTCAGCTTTCTCCTGTGCTTCAACTATAAAAGCTCTCTCTACCTGCTCTATTAGCTGAAAAGGTTCATATGAATATTATCAGTATCATTTTTCTATACATGCAGTTCATCCTCATTAAGTCCCTCATATTTCCCCCCTCTCCTCCAATCTCCATGCTTCACCTGAGTCTTGTATCTGAAGATCAAACCTTCTGTTCAGCTCTGGCCATTCCAAAAGGAACATTTGAAATTCCCCTGGTTCATTGAAAGTCCATCTTTTTCCCTGGAAGAGGACATTCAGCCATGCTGGGTAGTTCATTCTTGGCTGCATTCTAAGCTCTTTTGCCTTCTGGTATATTGTATTCCAAGCCCTATGAGCCTCCAATGTAGTTGCTGCTAAGTCCTATGTGATCCTGACTGCAGCTCCACGATATTTGAACTGTGTCCTTCTGGTTGCTTGTAATATTTTCTCTTTGACTTGGGAGTTCTGGAACTTGGCTATAATATTCCTAGGGTTTGGTTTTGGGGGGATCTCTTTCTTGGGGGGATTGGTGGATTCTCTCCATTTCTATTTTGCCCTCTGCTTCTAGAATATCAGGGCAATTTTCCTGTAGTAATTCTTTGAAAATGATGTCAAGGCTCTTTTCCTGATCATGACTTTCAGGTATTCCAATAATTTTTAAATTATCTTTCCTAAGTCTGTTTTCCATATCAGTTGTTTTTTCAATGAGATATTTCACATTTTCTTTTAATTTTTCTTTTATTTGGTTTTGAAGTATTGATTCCTGATTTCTCACAAATTCATCAATCTCCCTGAGTTCTATTCTTTGTCTGAAGGATTTGTTTCCTCAGAGAGCTTTCTTATCTCTTTTTCCATCTGGCCAGTTCTGCTTTTTAAAGCATTCTTCTCCTCAATAACTTTTTGAACTGTTTTATCCATTTGACCTAAGCTGGTTTTTAGCATATTTTCTTCAGCATTTTTTTTGGATTTCCTTAACTAAGCTGCTGACTTCATTTTCATGTTTTTCCTGCATCTCTCTCCTTTCTTTTCCCAGTTTTTCTTCCAACTCCCTCATTTGATTTTCAAAGTCTTTTTTGAGCTCTGTCATAGCCTGAGCCCAATTTCTGTTTTTTCTTGGAGTCTTTAGATGCAGGAGCTTGTGCTTCCTCATCTTCAGACTGAGTATTTTGATCCTTCTTGGGCTCATTTGCAAAATATTTCTCAATAGTCTTCCTCTTATTTCTCTGCTTGCTCATTTTCCCAGCCTGGGCCTGGTTTGGGGGTGCTTCCTGTGCTTTTGGGACTCTCCCACAAGGGTCTAAGTGTGTGAGGCTCTGTCCTCCCTCCTGGTCTGTGAATGACCATAAGCGCCCCCCTCTGCCATGGGGCTGAGGTGGGGGGCCCTGCTGTTCTATTGGGGGGGCCTAGACTGCGATCAGGATCTGAATGTGGTCAGAGCCCCAGAGTCCTGTTCCAGGGGCAGAGGACAGAGCTCTGCAGTCTCTCTTCACTCCCCTCCCTCAGCTCAATGGGCTCATGCCCTGGGGGCTCCTGCTTACCGCCTCTGCCTGCTTCTGTTTCTGGGTCTGGGCTGCAGAAAGACCAAGCTGCTAGCTGTGTGCCCTGAGGGCTGGGCTGCATGTGCTCTCTCTGGCAGAGGTCCCCTGCTATTCCCCCACTTTGTGCCCAGTGCTCCCTGGGGTGCAGCTCAGGAGACTCCCCCACTGCTGTGAGCCGGGCTCCCAGCGCCCTGGGGCTGCCTCTGGGAGGCTGAAGTTCTTTCGCTCTGGTGGGCTACCCCTCCAGCGGGCCGCCCCTCCAACCCCAGGGAGCAGAGCCTTTCTGCTCTTTTCCAGGTTACCTTGAGTGGGAGAACTGCCTCACTGGGTCCCTCTGTGGGTTCTGTCTCTAGAAAGTTTAGTTAGAGTCCTTAGCTTATGAGTTTTATCAGAGAGCTCCTAAGACTCGATCCCTTCTTGTCGCCATCTTGGCTCTGCCCCCTCAGTCAGATAGTTATTAAAGGCTCAATGATGTCAATGTAATAAGGATTTTTTATTTATTTAATGGAATGCCCCAGGGGTCTGTTTTTAAACTCTATGCTCTTTAACATTTTACTAAAGTGCATTTTACATGTTTAACATGATTGTACAAGTATAACCAATATCAGATTTCTCACTGTCATGGAGAAAGGAGAAGGAAGGGTGAAAGAGAAAAATGTGAAACTCAAAATTTTACAAAAAAAAGAATGTTGAAAATTATCTTTATGTGTAATTGTAAAAAATAAAATTAAGAGAAATAAAGTATATTTTATCACTTTTTATAACTATACCACTTCTTTGCCAGGTTTGGGGATGGATAGTAGACATGACCTAGCTTGAGAATCAAAATTATAAGAAACCATCTACTAACTCACCAATGATCCCAAGTCCCCCTAGCCTTGCTTCAGTTTACAACAACACCACCAGATATGCTGACACAAGATGTAGACCTTGAACCTTTTCATAAGTTGACTTTTTTAGAACTCATTGTTACTGTGTCTAGACGCATTCTCCAGTGATTAGCAAATCCTAGTGCCATCTACTTTTCTCATCCCTGATTGTCCACTCCTTCATTCTCATCCCTCTTTTACCCTGTCCTCTCCTAATATTCTATTCCAGATCTGCCAAACTCTTCTGTAAAATTCCCTGGAAATCTTGCTCCATAATGAACAACTTTCATCTTAAACCTCTTCTTTCCTCAATTCTACCATTATTTGGCACTCATCAAGACCTGGCACCCTCCTGAAGACACCTTGTCCCTGGCTGAACTCTCTAATACCAATTATTCTTTCTCTCATTATTTCCTAGCCTGTAGAATAATTTATGCAATGACAGCAATATTACAAGGAAAGACTACTTTGAAAAATTTAAGAACTCTGATTCTTTTAATGATCAGTCATAATTCCTTATTATGAAAATGAAGAATGACACCCATATAGTAACAGAGGAATGATAGACCAATATGTAGAAGAGACATATTTTTATCAAAATTTTCAGAATTTGTTTTGTTAAATAATACAGATTTACTCAAAGGAATTTCTTTTTCTTTTCTTTTCAATAGTTAAAAGGAGGTAAAAGGAAGAAAGAAAAATTAATTTTTGTTTATTGAAAAAAATTAAAGAAAACTTAAAAATACAAAAACTGTTGGCCAACTGGTTATCCTTATTTGGTCTCTTTAGACAACTATCTCCTTTTCCTCCTTACTGGATTATTTCTTTTTTAAGATCTGCTCATCCCTTCTGGACTTACTTTCTGTTTAGACTTTTTAGCACAAGGCAGCTTACCTTTCCTTTATCTGAATCTTTTGAAATTTGTTTTCCATGACTTTTCTCTCCTCTGTCAGAAATTTCAAAATGAAATGATAATTTCTCTCCAAAGTTTCTATCATTTCCATTCTAGCAACCAGTTCCTCTTTTTTGTTGTGATCTATGTGGAATTGAATTTTTCTTGGTTGTTTTGTCCACCTTCTGAAGACAGAATTTATCATTTTCAAGTTGATAGCTGAAATCCCTTGTCAACCTATGTCTCTGTGCCAGGCTTATGATAATCACCCAGATTTTTTCTCTGTCTATGGAATCACTATAAAGTCACTTCAATGAAACTATCTCTTTAGGGGTTTTTTCTTTCATTGATCTTTATCCAAATGCTCTTCAACATGTTTCCATAATTATGACTGAATTTCCTTACATGAGTTTATCCTCTTAATGCAGAGTACTATTGTTGAATATGAAGCTTCCCTTTTAGGAGAGAGATGATGGACTACAGGTATAGAATAAGATATGCATTCCAATACAGTATTGTATTGACATTTGTTTTGTTTAACTTCCACTTTCTTTTCCAAGGGAAGACTTCTTTTAGGTGTGGAATTGGGTGGTAAGTTAGTGGGTATTGATTAATATGCCAAAAAAAGGAACATGAATACAAATATTTTATTGCTCAGAAAATAAAATATGAGCAGAAAAGAATACAACAATTTTATTGCTAATATGTTAAATTATGTGTATATAAATTTCTTAAACAAACCAAAAGACCTTTTTTACATTGAGAGCTCCTTGGAGGCAGGGATCGTGTTTTGCCTTTCTTTATATTCCAAGCAATTGACACAATGCTTGATTCATAATAAGTTTACAATAAATGCTTGCTGACTTATTGATTAATCAAACTGTAGATAACAGGCCAATTTTTATATAAATCTTAGTTTTATTTGTGTATTGAAATATTGATAATTCTTAAATTTGCAGTTTAAAAACATCTCATTTGCTTTTTACCTATCCTATTTTTATTGAAAATGTTATGATCTTTCAGTATCATTTGTGCAAGACCTTATGGTAGGGGCAGCTAGGTGGTGGTAGTGGATAAAGCACTGGCCTTGGAGTCAGGAGTACCTGGGTTCAAATCCGGTCTCAGACACTTAATAATTACCTAGCTATGTGGCCTTGGGCAAGCCACTTAATCCCATTTGCCTTGCAAAAACCTAAAAAAAAAAAAAGACATTATGGTAGACGTGGCCCTTGAAGGTAAGGGGTTGCCTTCCCTTAGAGTTTTCTCTGAGGTCACAATCTGTCTCACTTCTTCTCCTTCCTCTTATTATTACTTTTCCTCCTCTTCTTGTCTTTATTTTCATGAAAAAGTCAATTATTATTGTCATCAGGGACATGAATATTGAGCTGATTTTGAACAGCTCACCAGTGTGAGATGTTACATTATATTTTGTTATATTATGTTTGTTATGTTATGTTATGTTATCCAATATAAATGAAGGATGAATGACTGAGAGGGTATAACCCTGCAGTTTATGTTTAGATTTATATTCATATTGTTTATATATTTTAATCTTCCCTGAGGTCTTTCCTTATTGACTAGGGCAAAGAAGAGAAGAACCATGACCAAGACACAGGATTGGGGTTCTCTATAACTCTACTGATTGGATCAGTGGCATGTGCCATATTTAACAGTACTCATGCTTCCTTTTTGAAATTACCTTCTATTTATACCATATATATTTTTTAATTGTATATGTTTTATCACACCCACAGTGAGCTCCTTGAGGACAGGGACCATGTTTTTTTCCTCCTTTACTTGTCATATCTATCATCAAACTCTGCCAAACCCCAACTCTGCCTGTTGACTGCCTAGATGAACTGTGCTCCAAATTAAATTATAAGCTATTTTATCTATAGCTAACAATAGTCTTAATAATTTTTTTAAAAATCACTTTCCATCTAAGACTTCAGGTGCTTTCAAAGAAATTTGGCAGTCTTTCTGAAGTTATTCACTTTTCCTGCCTTCCCCACCCCCGACCCACAATATTGATGCAAGTTGTACTCTTCTACACATCCAAAGCCCCAAAGACGACTATTATTTACTACTTCCATAGCATAAGTGGTGGAGGATGGCTCTTCCTGGTTATACTTGGAAGACTGGAGGTTCACATTTGGATGAGATTGGAACAAACCAGGATTCACTATTCTGACTTGCCAGGAGCTTAGGGATCCAAAGAACAAAAATAAACATAAAGAACAAACTTATTCATAGCAGTCTCTTGTAGTAAAATCACCTCTGGTCCTGTTTTTGTTCTTGAGAAAGAATTACACAATCTAGTCTCTACTAACAATGTTTTTACTTCTACTGAATTTAGGAAAATAAAAGCATGCCCATGAATTTGTCTTTGAACTTGTGGCTAAAACAGAATGCTGTGGCCAGGAGTCTGAGAACCCTGTAGTGTAGGGTAGAATGGACTTAGAGTTCAGTAGGGGCACACACCTCAACCACCAAGTTCTTGGCCTTCCCTTTCACCTTTCTGAGCATACCTGTAGTTGTATTTTTTTTTTTTTGTAGCTAAATTTTGGAGGATCCAAAATGTTATCTCTGTTGTTTCTATCATTGAGTCAGATCACAATTCCAAGAAACTAATTTGACCAGAAGGCTGTCCAACTGTATGTTATAGTCTGGGCAACATGTATTTTTTGTATGTGTGGGTACATATGTATATATGCTACATGTGGGTTACTAGGTCTTATTACATATAAAATGTAATACTGCATAATAAATCTGGAAAGTTAGTTTGGGACTAGGTTGTGAATTGTTTTTAATGCTATGGAGAAATTTTTGTTGCTTGAAGACCATGCAGTCTTAATGCTACGATGGGTTACAGAAATAGAATATTCATGACCAAACAGTGTCACGATCCTTTAAAGAACTTGGGGAGCTGGGGTGGCTAGGTGGCGTAGTGGATAAAGCACCGGCCTTGGAGTCAGGAGTACCTGAGTTCAAATCCAGCCTCAGACACTTAACAATTACCTAGCTGTGTGGCCTTGGGCAAGCCACTTAACCCCATTGCCTTGCAAAAAAAACCCTAAAAAAAAAAGAACTTGGGGAGATCAAGGTTCTGCTGCCCTCCTGATATGATGAGCTTTAAGCATGCTGTAGCAATGTCTAGCAGTTCAGATGTTCATGAAGGGGAGATGTGATAAGGCGATTGTCGGAGAGATTAAAGAACAGACACTGGTGTGTTAAACTGGAGCTAAAGCAGAATTTCATAAATCTCTCAACCACAAGAAGGCTGAAGACTTTGCCTCTGAAATCCTGGGGGTGAGGGCTGTCACACTATCCATCACTCTCCATGTGTTTAATGTTCAGTTATGGGGAAGGACACCATTTTAATTGAATACCAAGGGAAGAGTCTGGTGGAAGATCAGTTATTGATTTAAGGTCTTACCAAACTGTGTATCATGTGGTCAGGAAGAAAGATAAAGGATCTGTCCTTGAAGGCAACAGAAGTGATCTTTTAATCAAAAGATACATGGAAAGCATTCCTTAGCTGCCCCCCTTATAGAGCCAAACACATATTCTCACCTCAGACCCCTTCCAGATTCCTATTTATGCTGTGAAACATCGTGGATGATGTATGAGTGTCTTATAGGATATATTCAAAGGTGAGTAGAAACTAACTGACTCCTGATTTTGGAGCCAGGAGGTTTGGTTCAAGTCTCCACTTTGACACAGTTGTATAACTTAGGTAAGTCTCTTTACCTCTTGACCTTCAGTTTCCTTATCTGTAAAAAATAATGATTGGAGACCACTAGGTGAAGCAGTGATGGTTATGGACCTGGTATCAGGTATACCTTAGCTGGCTCTTGCCTCAGAATCTCATAGCTATGTGACCCTAGATAAGTCATTTAACCTCTATCTACCTCAGTTATCTCATCTATAAGGTAAGAAAAATAGTAGCAGCTACCTCACAAAGTTAGTGTGAGGCTAAAACAAAATAAAATTTGCAAAGTTTTGTAAAACTTGCAAAATTTGTAAAGTGCTCAGACAACCATAAAGCTCTATGCTAAAACTATTATTATTATTATTATTAAATGTCATCTAGCTGATAATAATAACTGACATTTAAATACTCCTGTGAGGTTTTCCAATGATTATGAAAACATGATTTCATTTACCTGTGTGGGGCTCTTTTAAAAAATGTGCTTTATAAACTTTAAATCACTAGAAAAATGAGCTATACTTAGGAAAATCATAGGTAATTGTCTGGAGCAAAAACTTCAGGCCATCTCATTCTGAATTCTATTAATCTAAGAATCAAATGACCTTAAATTGGAAAGGACCTTAGAGGTCACTTAATCTAATTTCTTCATTAGACAGATGAGGAAACTGAAACGCAGAAAAGATACAGGACTTTTTCAAGGTTCCACAGATTGTGGGTGGCTAGTCAGTGCTTTGTATCTAAGTACTTACTCCAAATTTCAGGTTCTTTGAACCATACTTCAGTATCCCCCCTTTGTAGTCTCCATTTTCTGTTAACATCCCATTAACTTCTTACCCCATTCAAATTTAGTTCTCAGTTCCATCATTCTCCTGAGATTATTTTCTCCAATATCAATAATAATCTTTAAACTGCTAAAGCAGATGGCTTTATTCCCCTCAGAATGAACATTCTGAACTTATTGACTCTATAGGCCATGTCCTTCTCTACAATACCCATTCCTGGGTTGCTTACCAAGAGATTTTCCTTCAGTTTACAAAACTGTCAACAATCTTTCAAGGAGCAGATTATTTTAAATCTTTATTTCATTAAATTAATCAGTGTATTCCCTCCTCCCGATAAAAGGTAGTAGACTTAAGTATAAAATGCTGCATATGATTCCAGACTTGGTCGTTGTGTCCATGATTCTTACTTAAGTGTTTTTATTTGTTAGAAGATAAGGTTTTTTGGAAAGACTTACATGAACTGATACAGCAGAATCAGGAGAGCATTGTACATAGTAAACGCAACACTATATGATGATCAACTATGATCAACTCTCCTCAGCAATATAATGATCCAAAATAATTCCAAAATGCTCATGATGAAAAATGCTATCCACATTCAGAGAAAGAACTGATGGAATCAAAATACAGATTGAAGCATATTATTTTCATTTTCTTTATTTTTTTGTAGTTTTCCTTTTGTTTCTTCTTTCATAATGACTGATAAAGAAATATGTTTTATATGAGTGCACATATAAAATCTATATCAAATTGCTTATTGTCTTAGGAGAGAGAGAGAGAGGGAGGGGAAGAGGGAGAAATATAGAACTCAAAGTTTTATAAAAAGTGTTTAAAATTGTCTTTACATATAATTGGAAAAAATAAAATGCAAAAAAGTTAATATTTGATATGTTTGCTGAAACATGGGTAAATAACTGTTGTGCAAATGCAAAAAGCATAAATAAAATATCTTATATAGTATTCTATAACAATTCAGACCTTTGATATGAATTCATTGTTCAATGGAAGTAAGGAAGTTATGTACCTCTAAAGAATATACCTTGTATAAGGAGCTTTCTTTTCAAGTCTAATTTTACACCAATCAATAGAGATGATTAAAAGAAGTGAATCCTTAGAAATACAGGCAAATTGCAAGGGGTTCAATGAAATTAGATCAGAGTAAATAAGTAAACATAGCTTCTACATCTACAATTGGTACTGTGAGCATAGTAACCCATATTTTACAGGCATTTTTTAGATAGCTCTGGAATGCCCACCCCTCATCTCTGAGAGACTGGAGTGCCAACTTTGTGGAGAATAGAAGGGCAGCTATGACCCAGGACTTATTGTTTTTGCTTTCTAATCTTTAAAAAGATTATTGTACTAAAATTAAATCTATCTGCATATCAGATTTGTGCAATCTAAAGATATGTGTTTTCTGTTGGGGATCAGGTTAAAAAAATTCTCAGACTGCTAAGAGAATGAAAGGTAGTATTTAGTTTAATCCTAGTCAGTTTAAGTCTCTCCCAACAAATGCCTATTACACAAAAGACAGAGATTGTGAGTAAACATATTTTTTCAGGCAAGAAGTAAAACTAATAAAGGAAGCTATACAAATTAGTTTAGGCTAGCTGTTCTTACACTGTAGTCTATGGATTCTGTAAGTTCTCCAAACCCTTTCAGGAAATTTGTGAGGTCAAAACTACTTTCATAATACATTTGCTTATCAAAATACTCCTTTTTTTTCCATTCACATTTCTGTGTGAGATAGAATTTTCTTTAACCAAAACAATATGTCACAACAGGTTGACTGTAGATGTAGATATGAGAATCCAGCTGTCTTCTATTAAGGTAGATATTAAAGAGTTCTGTAAAAAAATTTAAAACAATGCTACTCATTAATTAAATATTTTGAAAAAATATAGTTATTTACATAAAAATATGCCACTTATATTAACATGTAATTGACTTGTGATTTTAAGGATTAATAAATATATTTTAAAATATATCTTTTAATTTTTAATGTAGTAGCTATTAACAGATATAACCAACATAAAAATAGCTCTTAGAATCCTCAGTCATTTTTAAGAAGGTAAAGATGTATTTGATAATATTTAAGAGTGTTGAAGGGGTTCTGAGAACCACTGGCTTAGGCATTAGGATACACAAGAGTAAAGGGGTGTGCAACTCAAGAATGAGAAGAAATATCATTTCACTTGGGGAGAGAATGATCTCATCTAAGAAATCTATTCTTAGCAGTCTCTGGGGATGTAAGACTGAAGGAAGTCAGCTCCTTCCCAAATGACTATGTTTCCAGCTCCAATTCAGAGACTGTCCTCTTACCTCTCTAGGGTGAATTTTCTCACCTTCTTCACTTCACTCTTAGCAGTCTCTCTGCCAATCAGGAGTCCCTCATGTGCTTTAAGGAACTGTCAAAGTCAGTGAGCAAGGGTGGGACTGTAGATAATCTCTGTAAATGATATAGCACATATATACATAGATAACAATTTTCAAATGTATAAAGATGCTTTGTGATTAATAAATTACAAATTAATTTAAATGTGTTATTGAATTGATAGCAGTTTTTAGTCATCTTTTATCTCTTCAACCCACAAATACCAATAGAATCATTGCTATGAAGGGATCCATGAATTTTTCTATTCTCAAAAATTTTATATGGTGCTTTTAGAGATAACAAAGTGTTTCCTCTCTCTTCATCCCACCCCACCCAGCCCTGTAAGATAGGACAGTTCCAATGGAAAGACTTGAATGAATTGATGCTGAGTGAGATGAGCAGAACCAGTAGAACATTGTCCACCCTAAGAGCAACATGGGGAGTAATGATCAATCTTAATGGACTTGCTCATTCCATCAGTGCAATAATCAGGGACAATTTTAGGGTATCTGTGATGGAGAATACCATCTGTATCCAGGGAAGGAATTGTGGAATTTAAACTAAGACCAAAGATTATTACCTTCAATTTAAAAAAAAAAGTTGTCTTATGTACTACATAATTTTGTTATCTCTGAAGTTTCATTTCTTCCTGAAGGATATTTTTTTTTCTTTCATCACATTCAATTTTAATAAATGCACAGCATGGAAACAATGTCAAGATTATCAGATTGCCTTCTGCGGGGCGGGGGGAAGTGGGAGGGGAATTGTAAAATTCAAAACCTTACAAAAATGATAGGTGAAACTACTATTGTATATAGTTGGAAAAGAAATAATATATATAAAGAGGATTTATCCAAATGAGATTAATTTGAACACCTGCTTTAATGCTAGAAAAAACCTCATGATGCCTCTCAAAATATGCAACAAAAACTGTCCTTCCCATTTAAGAACTAAGGTTCAGTTTTTCTTATTGCTTCACTTAGTAATGTTCAGTTCCTCAAAATAACATGGTGACTTCACAGTACAATATGGACCCAAACAAATCCAAATGACTGATAGTACCTATTGACCATAAGAATAGCAGTGTAAACATCAGTACTTTTAATGTTTATACACATGGAAGCATAATAAAAATGACAATTTATAAACAGAAAAAAATTTTTTATAAAATTTTGAGTTCCATATTTCCCCTAGTCCAACCCATACTTGAGCAGGAATATTCTCTCTAACATATAAGAGTAGTAATTTTTCTGGAACCTGCTTGAAGACCTCCAGTGAAGGGGAACCCCCTACTTCTTGAGACAGCACATTCTACTTTAGACAGCTCTAATTTTTATGGTTAGGTTGTTTTTCCTTGCAAAAATCCTAAATGTGCCTCTGTTCTGTTTTCATCCATTGGTCTTACATCTACCCTCTAAGACCAAGATGAATGAGTCTAATATCTCTTCCTCATGAAAGAGGGAAGAGAAGTAAAGGGCAAGGGAATAAACATTTCTATAGTACCTACTCTTTTCCAGACACTGTATAGAGCACCTTATACATATCATCTCAGTTGAACCTCCCAACAACCCTGTTGGATAGCTTTTGTTAAGATCTTCATTTTACAGTTGAGGAAATGAGGCAAATGAAGATTAAGTGACTTACCCTGAGTTAAATAGCTGGTGAGTGTTGGTAATCAGATTTGAACTCAGGATTCTGATCCCAGGCTCTTGTGTTCTAATTATTGTGCCACTCTTTACAATTATCCTATAAATTTTCTCTTCAGGCTAAATTTCCCCAGTTCTTTCAATTAATCCTCACTTTGCTGTACTCTTGGTCCTTTACTATACTCACTCCCCTCTTCTGGTTACACTCAATGTCTTCCTAAAATATGGCATCTTGGGCTGATGATAAGTACTCCAGATGTAGCCTGTCAAAGATAGAGTAAAATAAGACTGTGATCTTTCTAATGTGAACTTTTTTTAATGGATCTGTGATCTCATCATAGGATTATTAAAGATAAAGCTGGAAGAGATGGAAGAGGTCACATGGTGCAATGTGGGAACTCCCTTTCTTAATGTATATCCAACTTAATAATGCATACCCATCATATTTGTGGCCATGTCCTTCCATAAGTCCTATACCCAGTCAATTGGAGGCAATCTCTAAATCTCCTGACATTGAATAGATATCAATGGAATACATGGAACATCCATCAACTGACTATCCCTCCCTCCTTCCTGAGTGACTGGGCTATTTTTTTTAATTATATTTTTCCTTGGACATCCTCTAGGCCACTTCCCTTATGCGATTATATCCAACTATATTTCCCAGGTATACATCCTTAGAACCCAAGTCACCTAGGTTCCATTCCAGTGTTCTTTCTACTACCATCTCTCTGAAGGGAGCAATTTTGGCTGTTTAAAATGAAGACTTTCTACCCACAATTTTTGTGATCAACAGTTAATTGTGTTTTAATGTGTGTGTTTCAATTATGATTCATAAGA